>NW_024347333.1:0-330 GCF_902729225.1 Pteropus medius
AAAATATATATATATATATATATATATATATATATACATATATATATATATATATTCATAGATACATAAGTATGACTCTTGCTCTGGCAGTAGCTGTTTTGGCCTTGTAACAGCCTAATGATTTCTCCTAGTTTGAGTTTTTTTATATCTAAGACAAAGATGTCTGATTTAGAGGATGGCTGTAAGGGTGACACGAGGGAAAGCATATAAAGAATTTAGCACTGTAATTGGCTAACAGCAACCAATAATAGTACAAATCTCGATTCCTTGTATAAAACCAGAAAGAAGCTTAAGCAGAAAGAAAATAGAAAGCATTTATTTGAGTGTCAG
>NW_024347334.1:0-610 GCF_902729225.1 Pteropus medius
AGACCTAATATCCTGGATATGAGCTAAAAGTTGGGCTTGTGCTTATAGCTGTTCTTCCTGTGATGCTGATGTGCTTCAGGGATCCATTCATACTCTCTGCATTTGTATGTTTGGTACTTGGGGTTGGCCTGAAGTCTGTGGTTAGTAAAGCTGGTAAAATGATGCTGACTTGCTTTCAGGAAGGTAAAGATTAGAGTCTTTCTTCCAAAGCCTAGTTGGCTATCACAAGCCAAATATGAGCTATTTGGCTATCACAAGCCAAATATGAGCTAACCAGCCCATGATTTTGCTAACAAGATCCTACCTGAATTATTCAGTCCCTTGCTGAATTAGCCAGTCTCAAGATATAGACAAGTCACTGGCTGAGCTAAGCAACCCTCAGTTAAGCTAACTAGTTCTGAATCAAACTAAGTGGCCACAAGTTACCACAGATTCAGCTGTGTCCCACAGAGAATGATTAAAACTCAGGACTTGGATTAATCTTCTCCATGACCTTTATAATGGCCCTTTTTATGGATAACATGAGCTAGAAAGTGGAGGAAAGCTGGCGATATGAGTGATAACTTTCCTAAAGGGCATATAAAGGGCTTCTTATCAGGCTGGCAAAGCT
>NW_024347335.1:0-318 GCF_902729225.1 Pteropus medius
CATTTCAAGGTTATGTGATCAACTTGGGGTAGAGGCTTCCTGCTGGAGAGACGGGAACCGGGAAGAGGAAGCTAGTGGGGGCGAGAGCCGGCTGGCGGGTGCTGAGCTCCGGCTACACGCGGGGTGTCGTGCGGGGTGTCGGGCGTTTTACGCGTGCTGCCTCACTGATGTGCTGTGGTAACTCTGGGTGCAGGCACCGTGGTCCCCGGGGAGAGCCCTGTGGCACAGTCGGAGCCTGGGAGGGCGGGGTGGTCTTTGGGGTCAGTTCTCATCCCCCTGCTTCCTCTCGCCGGCCCCGGGGGACTGTGTAGTGAGCGG
>NW_024347336.1:0-336 GCF_902729225.1 Pteropus medius
TGGGGTACCGAAGTTGGAGGAGCACTCACTGACACTTTGAGCTCCTAGAGGTACAAACTACGTCCCATTCGTCTCTGTATGCTCTTGCAGGGTTCAGGCCCAACCACAGACAGCGTACCCAGGGATGCTTTGGCCCCTGCGTCCATGGCGGCCGTCACCCGTTGGAAAGAGTTCAGTTGGGAGACACTGCAGACAGCTGTGTGTCTGAATTCGGCCTCCGTGCCTTAGGAGCTGTGCGATCAGCTCTTTGAGCCTTTTATTTCTTCATTTTGAATGCGTCCACGGGGACCATTACGACCATCCCAGGCAGAAAGGTGAGGGAGAGGGAGGTGTCTG
>NW_024347337.1:0-511 GCF_902729225.1 Pteropus medius
GCTGCTGCACATCCTTTTCTGAGGGTCCAACCAAACAACAAGTTCTAAGTAAATAAATCCATAGTGGAGAGTTAAATGCAGCTCAGGAAACAAGGGCCCAAGGCATGTGGCATTCAGACCTCTCCAGAGGTCTTCACAATAGCCTCCCCCTGCTTCCAGGTCATCTGCTGCTCTTTCTTGAGGCCCTGACGACAACTCACCCTGATCCCTCTGCTCTGTTTGGAAAACTTGCTCTCTGATCATTTTGCTCAGTTGTATTGCTTCTCAGTCTTCTCCTAAGCTACAATGTGCTGCTGTATACCCCGTCTGTATCCCCATTTATTACTCAGACAGCTCCTGCACTCCTAACACTCGCCCCTCGTGAACCATAGCTGCTCCTCAGACCTCTAATCTAAGAACAAAAGACAACAGCTTTCCTCTTATTATTCTGTCATTACCCTAATACTGGATGTTAATTGGGATTTTATTGAAGATTTGACATTATAATTATTTTTCCTTTGACAATTAAATT
>NW_024347338.1:0-555 GCF_902729225.1 Pteropus medius
GGGGGCCCCCTGGTATAGGTGATGGTGCTTGGTAAACTGTGCCAATTGGGGGAGCTGGGAGAGCTTATAGCTCTTTGAACCCGCCACTCTCTCCCTTCTGGGCCTTTGCCCAAGCCGTGGCCTCTGCCTGGGTCTCCTTTCCTTCCTCTGACTCCAGCCCTTCCCCTCGGGGCCTCTTCCCCTGGAAGCCCTCCCTGACGCCCAGCAGGTCCTCTCCTGGGTGTCTCACCTCATGATCAGACCCCGATGATCTGCCTCACTCGCAGGACTGTGAGCCCCGTGAGGGCAGGAATGACACACCTGGCAAGGGCCTGGCCCGACGTCCAGATATCTGATGCGGAGCCTGTGGCCCCGGGAGCCAGAAGGAGGCAGAACCACGCGGCCCTGGGTTCAGGCAGGCAGCGGCCTCGGCTGTCTTTTCCCAGTGGGTCGGAGGGCCCTGGATGCCTGGGGACATCTGGCCCTGCCCTCTGAGCACTGACATTTTGAGGTGACGCTGCCCCGGGTGTGCTTGCTTTTCTGCCCGGGCCCGGCCCTTTCCCTGTGTTCAGTGGG
>NW_024347339.1:0-446 GCF_902729225.1 Pteropus medius
GAAAAAACACCTTGAACTCTAAGCAGCTGACTTCTTAATAAAATCTTATAACCCTAAACTAGTAGATGGAAAGAGCCTGCTAATGCTCTTCACTTGTAAGACAGTTTATAGGCCTTCAATTAAGGCCTATAAATTAAATGCTGCCAAATCCTCTTAACACTCCTAGAATTATGTCAACAAAACTAGCACAAAACCTACTTGACAGATGTAAGAATTAAGGCTGAAGGGTTATAAAATTCTTGAATGAATAACCTAACTTCTCTTGGATGGAGCTAGCAGTCTTAACCCAATGTTGTCCTCTTTCTCCAGTTACTTTCTGCCTATAATGTTTTTTAAACTCTTAGTTTTCATAAAGTTTGTGTATAAAGTAGCTCTGAAGGGGAGGGATAGCTTACTTAAAAACCTCGGTGATTGACGTATTCATTCCTTGATAAAAACATTCTCAA
>NW_024347340.1:0-452 GCF_902729225.1 Pteropus medius
ATTTTTTCAACTATGAATTATTAAGTTTTAATGTTGGAGTATGCTTCTCTCTATTTTTCTCTTATTTTTTAAAAAAGTATTATTCATATATATGTGTGTGTGTGTGTGTGTGTGTGTGTGTGTGTATATATATATGTATGTATATGTGTATATATATATTCCTGTAAGATTTTTTCTATTAACAATATATCAGAAACGTCTTTCTAGGTTAACAGATATGGTCTTATATTCTTTTTAATATTTGCGTCGCAGTCTGTTATGCGGTCACAGGGGAGTTCACACAGCCCACTCTGCTTACTGGAAGTAATGGCCTTAGTCAACTCTCTTTTCCAGGCTTCTGCTTCTCAGTCTTTCTGACCAAAGTGCTATTGTATCATCTTTCAGCTCCAGCATTGCCTTTCAACCATTGTTTGGTTTATAAGAAAGCTGTAGCATTGTTTTTTAACTAAATT
>NW_024347341.1:0-1130 GCF_902729225.1 Pteropus medius
GGCAGGGGGCAGGAGGTCCCCGAGCCCCTGAATGGCAGCTCACTCTTCAGCATCCGAGAGCCCCGTCAGGAGGCTGCCTGTCCCTCTGCCATCCGCCTCGTCGGCCCCAGAGTCCTCTGGCCCCTCCGAGCTGTCACCCTGCAGGCTCTAGGGCTGTCCCCTGTCCTAAGGGAGCCCCGAAGCCAATGCCACGTGTCCCTTTGTGATCTGCAAAGTGCAGGACTTTGCTGTTCCAGGCGAGTCCCGGCTGCTGAGAGTCCATTATTCGGCCTCCTGGATAGCCTAGGGGCGGTGCGGACTGGCCCTAGGGATGCACGCGATGTTGGAGCTAGACACGTGTGTGAGCCCCTACGCTGGTCTGACCGTGGGGCACGGAGGGGCTGGACTGCGGACTCTCCCGCGGGCTCGTGCGGCGCGCATTCTCGCAGGGACCTGGTCCCCACAGGGGGCCTGCCGGGTGCTCGCTGGTGGGAGGGCCCCCTCGAGCCCCGGGGGGACTGGCCGTGGCCCAGGGGTCTCAGACGTGGGACCCCGGACCATCTCAGGGAGCCGCGCTGTGGCTGCAGACACCGGCTGTCGTCCACGCCACGGCCTTGGCCTCTGCTCGTCCGCTCGGAGCCCTCGGCCCCTGCGGGTCCTGAGCCACGCCTGGGGGATGTCCTTCACTGCTGCTTGTGACACTCAGGGAGAACGTAAGCCCACACCGGCCACAGCGACGGCCAGCTCTGGAAGGCCTCGTGGTTGGCTCCTGGGGCACGAGGTGATGGGAAGGGGTCTGCGAGCTTCCTGAGCTTGGGGCCGGCGGGGTCTGTGCCTGTCTCCTGCCTCCCGGAGTGACTTAGGGTGAGACGGATCCAGGTCCGGGGTGCATCCGGTGGGGACAGCAGAGGGTCCCTACCGTACGGAGGCAGGCGTGAGGCCTGGTGGAATGTCAGGGGCCGAGGGGGACACGGCTGAGCTGGCCGAGCACTCGCTCAAAGTCAGGAGGGGACAGGCTGGGCCACCGTCCTCAGGGAGCGGGGACACCTGTATCCGGCACGGGGCCACCGTCTCCCGAGAAATCGTGGGGGGTGTATGTGTGTCCCTACGCTCCTGTCCCTGGGCCAGCGGAGCTGTTTGGAGGCGGGCGG
>NW_024347342.1:0-318 GCF_902729225.1 Pteropus medius
GTCTGCAGTGTCTCCCAACTGAACTCTTTCCAGCGGGTGACGGCCGCCATGGACGCAGGGGCCAAAGCATCCCTTGTTACGCTGTCTGTGGGTGGCCCTGAACCCTGCAAGAGCATACAGAGACGAATGAGACGTAGTTTGTACCTCTAGGAGCTCAAAGTGTCAGTGAGTGCTCCTCCAACTTCGGTACGCCAGTGTCCGCAGAAGACCGAGCATCGCCCACAGAGCCCAAAGGCCCCGGGAGGGCTGTGCATTTGCCGCAAGTGAGCCTTTTCTCGGAAGTCTGCGATTCTGGCTCAAAATGGACGTCACCAGAGA
>NW_024347343.1:0-4547 GCF_902729225.1 Pteropus medius
GAACGCATTTGCTCTGTTCAAGGGACAATTTCTGGGGTGGCGTCAGAGCAGGGGAACGGCCGTCACTTGCAAACCTACGCAGAGCTGAAGGCGTAGGCGATCAGACTTGATGGTCTGATTTCTAAACAGTGTCCCTGAGCCCCGAGGAGCTGGCGGACAGTCAGAGGTGGGACCGGGCCCTTCGGACGCCCAGCGGGGCCTGCGTCAGGCCCGACATCACCCAGCGTCATCAAGGGCAGCCCAGCTGACACGTGCCAAACTCCCATTTGATACAATTCTTGTTTTTCTTCTCATTCGCTACATTTTGGTGATAAACAAGTAATAAACAGCAGCAACAATGAGAGCCAGTGGTTACTGAGAACTTCCTGTGCAGGAGCTTCCCTGCCATGTGCTCTGAACAGATGACCTGGATCCAGGCAGTGACCCCTGCCAGGTGCTCGTCGTCACCTCTGCAGCACAGGCAGGGACACAGAGGCCAAGGTGTCAAGGATCTCAGCCAAGACGTCGCCTTCGTGAGCGCCAGAAGCAGGGTCTGAGGGTCCCTCTCTTGATACCGAGTCTTTTTGTTATTCACGGTCCTCGGTAAACAGAACAAACCCAAACTTTCCTGTCCTTCTAGGGTTCGAAACCAGGACCTTGCGATCCTGGGGCCGATGAGGCAGCGTGACACTGCAGTGGTGTCTGTGGAGGGGCTTCCAGGCTCCAAGCAGAGCAGGCTCCTGGGCTCCTGCTGTCACACGCCCCCGGCTTGGTGGCGGGTGTCCTGGCTGCACCTGCCCGTACCTGGGGGCTGGCTCAGTGCCGCAGGGCAAGTGGCACCCACCTGGCCCTTCTCTCTATCACCTGGGAGCTGAAGGCCCACCTGTGGCTGCCAGCCTCTCCGGACGCCCCCGCCTGAGAGGGGCGGGGGGCAGACGCCCTGCACCCCTCAGGTCTGTGCTCTCTCTGCCCGTTTTTCCATCAATACCGCATTTGGGTGTTTCAAGAACGATCTCTTCATCTTCTGTCGAATTGCTGACATTTTGGTACATGCTGTTTGAGATGCTGATGGGCTATTTAAAAAATTTATTTTCTTGAAAGAGGAAACTCAGATGCTTTAGAGAGAAAGCATCTTCATCCCCTTTAAGTGACCCCGGGTGAGCACAGAAACCTTCAGCTCGGAACTTTCTGAAGCCTTCGGTGACTCACAGAAGATGTGACACACAGTCGGGGGCGGGGACGCAGGCGGTGTGAGACCCCCACCCTCTTTGCTGTCGACATGTTAGAACGAAGGGCGACCGCCCTCGACCACATGGCCCTGCGAAGCGGGCGGGAAAACACGGACACAGGACTCAGGAGAAGTCGATTTGAAAGTTTAGCTTCCTCAGGACGAACCTGGTCCTTCCGTGAGCCGTAGCTGCTATGTCACAGGCCTGAGAACGTGCACGACCGTGAAGGTGGATGATGGCTGGTGCCCACGGAGGCATACACGTAAAAGGGCGTGGAGGGTCATGAGCCGCGGGGCTGGGGGGGGGCTGCCGAACTTCTGAAGAAAGGCTGGCAGGCTCGTGAGCCGCTGAGAACCCACGATGATGGCAGGTGACCACGTGAGTCCCCTGGAGGAGGCGTCAGCCGAGCCTTTCTGCAGAGGGCTGAGCTGGCGTGACCGACGTGGCATCGGGTGAGCGGGTGTGACCGGAGCGATGGTGGGGATGGCTGGGGTTTAGTTCCAGGAGCTGCTGTTTGACAAAGACTGGGAGACCCGAGGGTCTCGGTGAGAAACAGGATGAGCACGCGGCGCGGTCACCCAGCTCCTGCAGGACACGAAGCCTGGCCCGAGGGCACGGAGCGCAGGAGGCGGGGTGGGGGACGTTTCCGAGGGGACCGTGCACGGGGCAGGGCTCCACGGGGCGGTCACGGCGCCGAGAGCAGGAGATGCCCCACGGACGCGCCTTCTACGAGAAGCTGAGGCCGGGGCAGGGAGCCGCGCCTTCTCCTCTGTCTCCAGAAGCGGCAGAGGTCCGGACGCGGGACGGCTGCCATGGGAACCCGCGGGAACAGTGATGACTGGATGTCCAACCTGTGTGTGCCCCGAAAGACGGGCCTCTGGGTCTTTCACGTCTAGACGGCCAGCCGGCCACCGTGAGCCTCGGTCTCAGCTGACCCTGCAGAGTCCCAGGAGTCGGGGGGATGTCAGAGAGCACGGTCAGCCCTGCCCGAGACCGTGGCGGGCGGCTGCTACCTGGACCAGTGATGAAAAACCAAGTGGCCGTCCTTGGTAAGTTAGGCCATCTGTGACTTTCCCCGGAAAGGCGCCCTTGGGTCTAATAGGCCTTGGAATCAAGGCCACGGTCCGTCCAGGCCACGGAAGCCCCCGCCCCGGGAAGCGTGCTTGATCTCTCTCGTCTCCCCACTGCAGCTTTCCCGCCTCGGGAGACTGCGGGCGAGCGGCTCCCCTCCGAGTGGGCAGCCCTCAGCTCTCTCCCACCGGGGCGCCGTCACCCGCACCCTGCCACCTGTGCCCGAGGACAGCTCCGGCCGCAGCTTCAGCAGAGTCCCCGGCCAACCCTGCCCGGGCTGCCTCATTTTTCACATCCTGGCACTGTCTCTGCACCGAAGACCCCACGATGGGCTTATTCAATCTCCCGTGCAAAGCCGTTCATGCGTCACGTCGCGGGAGCCGGCCAGCCAGAGAGGGGCCGCTCTCTCTGCCTCCCACGTCCGAGAGCAAAGACGCCGGCCTTGGATTCTGAATGTGGCCTGACACTGGGCGGTCGTATCTGCGAAAATTCCCGTGGCACTTGGTTCCACGGGCGAACAGTATTAGGCGGCAGAGTTGAGTAAGGTCCCCACACTTGCGAGTTCACCCGAATTTCAGGCCTGGGCCAGAAGCCCAGGAAAGCTACCGGGGCCGCCCTCAACATCCTGCCGCGTGTCTCTCACAGAGATGGCAGGCGGGAAAACGGAGGGCTATTTCTAAATGGACGGCTGAGCTGCGTTCTAAGTTAGCAGAGACGGAACCTTACACGAACAGGTGCACACAGACGGGCAGGGCAGGCCTGCGAGGGAAGCTCAGAGCAGGCCTCCGTCTGGGCAGACGCACCTGCAGGGGACCCGTGGAAGAAGGCACGCCGCGGGGATAAGGGTCGAGATGGTGGATGCTTTCGGCGTAAGCCGCTCCGCACGCTGCCCACAGGAGGCGGGCAGCGAGGGGAAGGACGTGGGCGACATCGACGCCGTTTCTGCATTTGACCCTGTTTCGTCCGGCCTGATCCGCTTGCCCGTCTCGAAGCGCAGGAGACAACGTCGCATCCTGGAAACGGCCTGGTTATCCGTACCGAGCGGCGGGGGCCACATGCTGGCACCGCCGCAGAAGCACATTCTTCGGCAGGATGGAGGCCTCTCTCCGTTCACCTGCCCTCCTCCCTGGGGACAGTGCGCTGGCCGAGCAGGCCGTGCTCATTACTGACGATGTGATCTGAAGCTCTAACGAGACCCACTGACAGGTAAGGGCCACACGCTGGAGGCCACTAGAGGTGGCGAGGAAAATGCCCGGACCCCCCTCCCCCTCCCGCCCTGGTGCTGAGAGCCAGCTTTCCGGGATGCTTGGGGTTCCACACCGCAAGCGTCACTGAAGTCACCCCACACAGGAGGTGACGATGCTCAGGAGCCCTCCGGTGACCTTTCGCCACAGCTGTGTTCTCCACTCCCGAAGGAGGACCGCCCGCCTCGGTCTGACTCATTATAATCAGGGCCGACTTCCTTTGGGGAGCAATATTTACTTTTAAAGATAAAATGGCAGTGAAGGTGCTGGAAACTATCGGTGTTCGCAAGGCCTGTGTCAGCGGGGTGCTGGCCGCAGGGGACAGGCTTTCTCCAGCTGAGGACAGCCAGGGGGCACAGGACCCCCAAACGAGGGTCGGTCCACACAGACTGCCGGCCAACAGACCTGTCTTTGTAAATAAAGTTTTATTGGAACATTTGTTCCATTTGTTTCTCTCCTGCCTACAAAACACTCTTCTCTCTGCGATAGCAAAGTGGGGTGGTGGAGGTCGACACCGTGGGGGCCTGTTTACTCCCTGGCCCCTTCCAGAAGAAGCCCGCGGACGCCTGCTCCAACCGCCGACACTCTCACGATAAAAACCCCACGGCTCAGGGACGCGTGAAAACTCACAAACTCCGCGACCACGTTAGCTCTCCTGGTGCCAGCCCCAAACATCGGCAAATACTACGTAACAGATCCTCATTCCCTTGAAGCAGGAAGGAGGTCGAGTTCCCCGCTCCATCAGTTAACGTCCCGAGCAGATACCCAGACTCCGGCTCCTCGCCTCCGTCCACTCGTTTTAGTTTAAGGGGCCGAAGACCACAAGACCAAGTTACCTGGCTCATCGATGCATCTGTTCGCGCATTCCTTTTCGACCTCAGCAAACATGTACTGAGTGCCCCGTGTTGTGCTAGGCACTCAGACTACATAGATGAAGGTGCTGGAAACTTAGACTAAAGGCCAGCGAGTCGAGGACAGATATGTCAACTCGAAATGAGGAAGTGTCTGGGACAAGAGTTTGCAC
>NW_024347344.1:0-116593 GCF_902729225.1 Pteropus medius
TTTAGAATGGGGAAGAGGAAAGAAGAAGAAAGCCAGAGCAAGTGTACACGCACATATAAGTGCCAGTAGAAGACAAAGGAGAGTAAGATGGGAGTATAAAGTAGAAGAGGCATTGTGAAATTTCCCATCTGAGTTTAATTAATGATCATAAAAAATAAATCACTCCTTTCGTTTACTTCAAATCTCACTTACTAATCTAGCACTGACGGCGGCACTGGTCCAATGAAATCATTTGAAAAAATCAGATTATACACAGTGTGTCTTTGGAATTGAAGGAATTAAGTTGTCTTTCATAATGAAGCATCACTTGCATAATTAAATTTTTAAAAAATGCAGACCAGTTTTTTGAGTTTTTAAAATCTTTAGACTGCAGGCAATTATTTTTTAAAAAATCTAAGGAGTCAAAAATTTAGGGTCAGTCTAATTTACATTATAGAAACTACCTTATTGCAAGTAAAAATAAAAGTTGATCGAAAACAGTATTTGTCACCTTCCTTAGAAACAAATGAGTTAAATTTAAAAAGACAATTTTGGTAAATATTTAGCTTGTGGAACTTGATATTTTGTGCAAAATAGCTCTGATTTCAAGGAGTAGAAATCTATTTAGTGTTCATATGTGAATGTAATACAACTAGCCCTCATTACTGTAATTTAAATATAAATCTAAGAATAATAACAATTTACCTAATGCACACATCTATGCTTTTATGTGCCCCATTATGCATGTGGAGGTGAGATAGAAGAGTGAATTCATGAATTATCGTCTCAGAAATTTGTGAAGCCTAAATGCTATTAGTTTGTTTATCGCCTGATTCTTGCATATTGTTACTAACATTTCATGACTAACATTTGCCTCCTCAGTGTGAAATACAAACTCATGCATTTCTGACCCAGTTTTATTTATTAATGACTGTTAATGGCCTGTAATCAATTCCTAGTGTGTTAGTTATGCAAATAAAATCATTATGTATATAAGGTTATTTAATTAATTGTTTAAACTTCATGCTTTCTTCAGTATTAACTGCCCTGTGGTTTTGTGCTTTACCACATATCATATGAATAAAGATAATAAACAGAATAAATTTAATTCATTAAAGCAGTTTCTTATTGTGATTTCTGTGCCAAGAAGTTATTAAGACTATGCTGTAACTGAATTTAATATCTAAATGAAAATTAATAAATAAATGGAAAAAATTTAGAACTTATTTCCAAAATTTGACATCAACAGTATTTAAAATATTTTAATGTTTTAGTATGGAAGAGCTTAAACATAAATAAAATTACAGAGAGTGTTACAATGAACCTCCATGTATCAACAACCCAGTTTCAACATTATTGAGTCATGGGAAACCTTTTTATCTATACTTCCAATTGTTCCCTCATTCCAGTATTTCGATGCAGAGCAGAGACATATTTCACCTGTAAATATTTTAATATGCATCTCTTAAATATAAAGACTCTTAAAAACTTAATCACAATACATTTCTTACTTGCCTCCAATTTAACAAAAAATCCTTAATGTTAACAAATATCCTGTCAATATTTATATTAAAATTTTATTTATATCAGATCCAAAAAAGGTCTATGCATTGCAATTGGTTGATAAGTCTTTTAAGTTTTTTTTTTTTTAATCTATAGGCTTCAACACTGTCACTTTTTTTTATTCACCTTGTTAAAAAACAGATTCTTGAAGTCCGGATATTGATGACTATACATTCAGTGGCTCATTTTATATTTTACTCTGTCTCCTCTATTTCTTATAAATCAGTAGTTAGATCTATAGTCCTGATTAGATCCAGGTTTTTGTTGCTGTTTTTAGAAATAAATCATAGATGATACAGTATTTCCCTGATCTTCAGGATATATGCTTTCCAAGACTCTCGGTTGTTGCTTGAAACTTCAAATAATACTTAACTTTATGTGTACCATGTTTTTTTCCTATGCATATGTACCTATGATAAAGTTATAGATGATCACAGTAAGACAGTAAAAAGAATAACTAATAATAAAATAGAACAATTATAACAATATAATAAAAGATATGTGAATGTGCTTACTCATTTCAGGGCATCTCTTCCCAATGTTTCAATATTTTCTGTGCAACACATTGCTGTCAATTGGAACACATTTTCTGTTCATGTCTTCTGCCCACTGATATAATGTCTTTCTCATCTCAAGTAAACACTTGCCATGCATTGTGACCATAACTTTCAGTTTGCGGTGCAACACAGCAAACCTAGCACAAATATCTTTTTTCTTCTTCACAATTTCATGGATAGAAGATTTGTTCTTACCATAGATTTTAGCATACGGTTTGTTTTCTTTCATTGTGAAGTGGGGAACTTTTACCTTTTTACTTAAAGGAAGCACTTTATGGCTTCTCTTTGGCATATCCGAATTGCTAGCATCATTACTCTTACACTTTGGGGCTACCATTAAGTAAAAATGGGTAACTTGAATACTAGCACCACGATACCATGGAGGTTGATTTGAAAACCCTCAGGGTTACTAAGTGACTAATAGTAGAGAGTGTATACAGTGTGGAGACACTGCACAAAGGGTTGGTTCATGTCCCGGGAGGGATAGAAGGGGGAGAGATTTCATCATGCTACCCAGAACAATGCACAATTTGAAATTTAGGAATTGTCAGTTGAATTGCTTATGTCTGAAATTTTCTATGTCATATTTTCAGATGACAATAACTGAAACCATGAAAAGTGAAATCAAGCATAAGGGGGGACTATTGCATGTACCGTTTCTTTAAGGAAGTACACGAAATCCTTTTGCCTCTCCTCTTGTGATAGTAGCATCCACTGATAGTCATTTTCTACCTCTTAATTCCTTTCATTTCTTCTGTTTATTAGCTAAAATAGTTCTATAAAGAGGGACTTCTCCATATCAAATTGGCTACCATGAGGTCCTGTGCCCACAGTAAAGGCAGGGGAAACGTATGTTTCTTTCCTTTAAGTCACTGGACTTCAAAATAATAAGTTGATTCACTTTCATACTCCAAATATGACTACTGAGATAAATATATCTGGTTTTATGAGACACCCAGATTCTGTTGAAACTACTCAATCTGTTGTTGGAGTTTAAAAGGAGAAAGAGAAAATTTGCAAACAAATGTGTGAGCTATACTCCAACAGGTACATGGATGTGACTGTGCTCCAACAACATTTTACTTACTAAAACTAGTGTGGGCCAGCCTTGACCAGGGAACTGTAGTTTGCTGACTCTTGCTCTAATCCTTACTTCTACTTTACATAATATGTTTAGCATCCTTTTCTAAAATTTCTTTGGCTATTGCTTGTATATATTCTACTGTGAGCAATGCTTCTGCTTCATGTATACCTTTCCCGCACATCTAATTTGAAGTAACTTTGTTTTCTCACTGTTAATATTGATGATATAATCAGTCATATAGTTATCTGTATCCTGTGCTCTAGTACACTCCTCAGAACAGGCTCATAGGATCAGTATTTCCTATGTTCGTATATATTCTTTAGAGTTTATCTGAGACACTTGTAATTAGACCTAAATTTGGCTAGGTATTTTATATGAACCTTGAGTCTTTTTTTTTCTTTGACAAATATATTACTTCATTTTTCTTTTTCTATGAGGCATTACTGTCAAAATGTGTAACTACAAACTGTTTTTTTTTTTTCGGACTTACTTTGAGTTTCCGAAGAGTTTACTTTTTTTTAAAGTCCAATAATTTGTTTATATATCTTCGATTTAGCTATTCTGAGTCATTTTCTGCATATGTATGATAGATCCATTGAAGTACTATTTCAGGAAAGTTTTCTTGAATTCTATGTTTTGTTATTTTTTCTGGTTTCTTAATTTGTTTTTCAACTTAGGAGACTCTTATCAGATGAATTGTCTCTTATCTTTTATATTACTTTCTGTTTGATCTATTTAATATCTTTATTCATTATATTTAGATTTAAAATATTTTTATGATTATTTTTAAATTACAAATCATACTTTTTAGAGTTTCTCTTTTTTAATAAGTTAGCTTGTTTCAAAATATGAAAGTACACTTACCTTTTTGAAAAATGGCTTCGTTTTCTTAGAGCCATTATTTTTACTTGCTATTCTCTTTTTACTTTGTGACTTCGACCATGATCCTTTTTAATTGTTCATGTTTAAATAATTTTTTTCATGCTCTTAAAAAAGGAAGATGTGCTAGGATAGCATTTCTCATTCATAGTTCTAAAACACTTATTTTAGTTTTTTTTATAAAGTGTTCAAAATATCTATCCTTTTTTTTTGAAGTCTACTTGCTTTTTTCCGTGTTTCCACTTTAATTGGAGAAATTTTCTATTCTTTTTTCATTTTCTTTTTTGCTCTATTGAGTGTCTTGTTTAATTTATATTCTGTTCTCAGTGTTTTCTCGCTAGTATGGACTTATGTCCTGCTATTGCTTTCCTATTAGCTTAGTAATTCTTTCTTTTGGCACACTCAGCAAGATGTATAGAACCACAAAAGGCCCAAGGTTTACTGTCTCCCAATAATTGGCTATCCAAATCTCTGTTCTTTTGTAATGATGGAGAATTCTGGAAGATTCAAATATTATATTGTCACCTTAATCCATTTTCTCAAATTCCTAAATGCAAACTTTAACCCAAGGATATTTGAAATATTTGTAGAGTCTGTGCAATTGTTTCACAGTTAATGAAGATGAAATATGCAGTCCTCTGATTTTCACATTATGTTAGCTTTTACCAAGTTTAGGATGAAAATTACACTCGATTGCATTAAGTTTTTTAATCCAGGGCTTCTAGATACACTTTACCCTTTTCAAACTACTGGCTTTTTGCTTTTAATTTCCATTAATCATATTTGAAATAGTGGGTAACATAATAAATATCTAATGAACTGAACAAATGAATTGTGAATAAAATAGTTCAAGTTAACAGAAAGCATTTTTAAAGGGCAAATTTTCCATGAATTGATAAATAAACATAGAGGGAGAGACTAAGTAATTTTGGTCTGCTAGTTCATTAGACTACTACTAAAATAAAAGTGGTAAAGATAAAGTATATCCCAATAAGTCACTGATATGATCTCTCTCTTTTTTTTGTTATTGTTATTGCTCCTGTTGTTATTTTCTATTCAACAAACTCTAGGGTTAGTACAAGACTGACAATCGGTTCAGTGAGGGCCGATTGGTGGCAGAGAGGGCTGGTGGCAGTATACAGTGCAGCGTAGTATAGAACAGTGAACAACTAACAAATGAGTGATCAGAGAAGACTTTTCAAATGGCTTGACCTTCTGCTGTATTCTGAAGAAGGAATAGAAAAGGATTGAAAGGACAGTTCCAAACACAGTAAGCATATATAAGAATTGTTGAAAAATTAAGTATTCAATTAGAAGTTTATACAAAAGTACCAAGATACAATAAACCTAAAATTACAAAGAAATGTACAAGAAACAGATACGGAGCATTGGAGATATTTAAAATAAGAACAAACAGCACAACAATTAATAACTCTAAAACCCTTATTCCCAAGGAGAATAGGTCATGGGGTTCTCGACTCTATTTTGCTTGCCATTTTCTAAGTCACTGTGCACATAAACTATGCACAGAAGAGGTGAAACTTGTTAGATCAGATACATTACAGAAATAGCAACATTTCCATAAATGGAAAACTTAAGGCATTATTGGATAACATAAGCCTAAAATTAATTTTTGCCTTTAAAATATGGAGGAATATTATCAGAATTTTCTCCTAAATACATTCATCATTCATATTGTTTATGAGTGCAGTATTTGATCCCCTGAAGTCTATTGTTATATAGTCAAGGCCAGGTTTTCACTATAAAGTGAGACAGCCCTAGTTTTTTAAATATTTTGCTAAAGATTTAGCTATGAGATTCACTTTATTTATTTTAACCTCATAACAAATGGAATGTGAACATTGTTTTCTCTCAGTGACATATTCTATTTTGATCAGCCTTAATAAGCTGCCGACTTTTTTTGGTTAAATATGCTAAGGAAATTTAAAAAAAAAATTCCCATTAATGAAAGGAAAAATAAACTTCAACATTATGTTTATAAAATAGAAAGAAATATGGGGAAAGAACCATATAGAATGAATATAAGAAGAATCAACCTTCAGAAGTTTCACTTTTTTACCTTCAGTGGGTTTCTTGATCCTGTTTGCTTGGCATTTCCTATGCCACTGTTTTTCTCAGTTTTTGCTTGCACTATTACCTCTAAAATGTCCTTCCCTCACTGTTTCGCAAATGAACTCCTATTTTAAAAGGCTGAGTGTAAAAGTCATCTGCTTTTTGAAGCTTTCCTTAATCATCCATTATTCCTGTACCACGGGAAACAAATACATCTATCCTGTGAGTTCTCAAAGGCAAGAATATAATATTATCCAATTTCGTATTGCTCAGTTTCCATCTCAGGAGCACAGTTACTACGTGGGTGATTTCACAGAAGATACAGTTTGAGATGGAACCTGAAGAAGAATATAGAGAAGAATATGGACATAGAGAAGATCTATTTCAGGGGAAAATGGTGAAAACTCCTTTGCCTATACAATAGACAATTTACCTAGTAAATTATGTTTGATGCTGAGGGGAAGCAGAATTTGGCATCCCAAACTATGCCTTTTAGAGTACTGATTATTTTAAGCTGGTTATTTTTAAGAAACTAAAGATTCAGGAAAAACTTCTGAAGTTCCCCATAACAACCTAAAAGAAGTGTCCTATTATCATAGATACATATAGTTTAATATGAACTAGATATGATATACAGGGAGAAACCAGCAAGGCCCATTTGATCAAAATCCTCTCAGTGTCCCATTGTAAAAAAGGCCCACAAACATTTGTTTATCAAACGTTTGATCTTCCATCTCTATGTGAATTGTTGTCCTGCCTTTTGAAGTCCCAAACAACAACCTCTCCTCATGTCTTCTTAGCTCAAGATGTCATATAAGCCTTACCTGCCTAATATGTCATCTGGTCTCACATTTTTTTGGAACCCTTGTATTTATATGCATAATAAAGTTGGTCATTTTTTCCTGTTAATCTCTCATGTTAATTTGAATTTTAGTCCAGCCAGAAGACCTTAGAAGATAGAAGAAAAACTAATTTTTCCACCCTGCAGTGCATGCTCTGATGTTTTCTATCAAAGAAATGCTGGCATGTTATCTATTGCTCTATTGAAATTTACCTTTTGATATTTATTATGTATATAAAAATCTCATATTCTACTTATTCTTAGAGCTTGTTATGGTTGACTTTGGCCAAAATTTATGTAATTCTGACCTAGACTAATTAATAGAAACATAATTTTATAATTCTTCTCAGTGGTTATGAATTGCATTTCATTTAGAAAGACATTTTATGAATTCAACATGTGAAATGAAATAAAATGCTAGATATATGGCCAAATAACAGAAATAGTGCCTTCTAAGATAGAAATGGTAAATATATGCACAACATAGGATACTGAGAGTGTGCTGTTTTTGATCCTGAAATCAGATATTACTTATTATCCTTTATTACATTACATGAATTGGTAAAGGCTCTGTGAGTTCTCTTGTAATTATTATTACTCTTAGACTAATGCTAGTGTTCCTACTCATTATCAGGTAGAATCAAGATCATTTATATAAGAAACGTAACATCTTGGACTTTCTTTCATATTTAATTATGTAGGAAAGACACATATCTTATTTTTGGGAAAAATATCCTAAATGATATTAATGGACACATGAAGAGATTTACAAGAACAAAGCACATATTCTGTGTTTGTGTGTGTATTTAAATATATAACCTTTCTTGCAGACTAATACTTTGTAAGTTATTATTTTGCTTGCAACAGCTATGCTCCTTTTATTGTTGAAATATATGTAATATGAATCTGTTTTGTGTCACATGGCTCCTGAACATTATTTTCATGCTACAAGAATCATTCCAAAATTATACATTAAATGAATATATTGAGTACTTGATAAGCATAAGTATTTTTCTGATCTAAGTAAGGGGATAAGAAAGATGACATCGTTGATTTCAAGGAGTTTGTATTCTGGTAGAGATGCTATGATGCTGAAGCATAAAAATAAGTAGTATCACCAAAGAAGTATGTGGCTAATTGCTATCAGAGAGACATAGATATGCATGGGTTGAGTGTAAGGAAATTAATGCTGTGGTGAACTAAATAGCTTCTTGATTGAGGAAGCAAGTAGAAACTTTATTCGAAGCAAGAACTGTTTTTTTTTTTTTTACTGCGACTGATTTTGATTAGAGTAGATAGAGGAGGAATGAGAAATGATTGAGGTAGAAAGTTAGAAGAAAAAGCTTGGGGAAAGGAATTCACAAAGTGAGTTCAGAGGACAGTGAGCAGCATAGCAGTACCAATGAATTCATGAAGAAGAGAAATGAGAAACAGATAAGTAAAAGAAACATCATAAAGCAGTGTTTCTCAAAATTTGGTTTTTGAATAACGTGATGTCAATCATTTGAGATGCTTGATTGAAGTATTTCTTGTACTGTTTTCATCAAACCTACAGAATTAAGATATCTGGAAATAGAAAAGGGAAATCTGAGTATGTAGGATGCTATCTGTGTGTTTTCAGTTTTAGTTTTTTCACAACTATTGAACATACCAATGTAGAAAATATGTGCTTGCAGATTCTTTTTAGGGAGAGAAATGATATGACAAAGGTTATTTCACTGTGTATGATAGCTTGGAAAGAGATAGAATAAATGTTAAAAGAATAGACTATACCTAACCAAGTATTGGTCTAGTATCTCCAGATAAATAGAATTGATAGGCTTGATACATAGTTAGATAGATAGATGATAGATAGATGATAGATAGATAGATAGATAGATAGATAGATAGATATAATAGATGATAAATAGACAGACAGAAAGACAGATAGATGATCGATAAGTTGACAGACATAAACATAGATAAATTTATTTTGAGGGATTGGTTCACATGATTACGGAGACTCAGAAGCGCTATGGCCATGATTGCCTGTCTGCAAGTTGGAGGCTCAAGAAAGCTGGTGGTATACATTTAGTCCAAGTCCAATGGCCTGAGAATCAGGACTGTATGGAGATGGTATAAGCCCTAGTCCGTGTGAAGGTCCAAAGATCAGGAATGCCAATGTCGGAGGGCAGAAGAAGATGGATGGTTAAGCTCAAGCAGAGAGCACAATTGTTGTTTCTCCATCTTTCTGTACTTACTATTCAGGCCCTCAACAAATTGGATGATGCCATTATTGTTACTAGCGATGATATGTTTGAGAGACATTTAAAAATATAGCACTTACATACAAAAAATGCTTTATTTATCTTAATTATTGTATATAGGATTACATGTGTTTTTCTCTAAGTACTTTGCATAACAATGGTTGTAGTTGGAGACATATTAGAAAAGAAGTCATACTTTTCAGAGTATTTAAATTTGAGTACCCTGTCTATGGCCATGCCACTCTGAACAGACCCAATCCTGTCTGATCTCAGAAGCTAAGCAGGGTTGGGCATGGTTAGTACTTGGATGGGAGACCACCTAGGAAGATCAGTTGCTGTAGGCATAAAAAATAAAAAAATAAGGGGATTGTCACCTGACAAAGTCCTTGCAATCTGTGAGATCAACCAAGGATTGCTTCACCTAAAATAAATAAATAATAAATAAGTAAATAAGTAAGTAAATAAATAAATAAAAATAAATTTGTGTGCCCTGATCTTTACTGACAATCAGACAATGCATGAACGAAAACACAGACAATATCCCCCCCCATTAATGGTCATAATAACATAATCATCTCATTTTCAAAGCAGAAAATATGAAAAAAATCTAATACTTGATTAAATTTTGAACACTAAGTGGAAAACTGTTTTATAATATCTTTAGTACCTTGGGAGGGAAAATGCAAACTCTTTCTGTAAGTGGGAAGATATGGCCCCTGTTCTCTGTTATGGAATAAATTGGTCATTCCCAACTGTACTTGGGATGGATATTTGATTGGAAGCAAACTAAAAAGAATTTGTACGAAGGAAAAGATTAATAGAGTGTAAGGAAGAACAACAACAACAAAAATGAACAGATAAGCTTTAGCAATCTTGATTGGAAACACAGAACACAGCTTTGAGGTTGAGGGCAGTGCCATTGAGACACCTGGGTCTTGAACCTAAACCTCAAGAGTCAAACGTCTGAAGGAGAGCATTTGATTAGCTTGGGTTAAGACATACACGTACCCTTGAGCAAGGGTGGACTGCAGAGCACTTCGATTGACAGTTTCACTAAAAGCAAATGGCATCTTGATGTATAGTAACCCAAAGGAGAAATAAAATGGAGTTCTGTGTCTAAAATAAGGGAGGAAGGGATGTTTGGCAGAAAAATCCAAAACTTCTATTTTACCTTTTCACAAATCAATATAGACCCCCAATGTGGTTGACTGAAATATTTAAGAGATAAGTGTGGGGACAGACAAAACTAAAACGTGAAATGTGGTTGATCGATATATTTAGGTGAGCAATGAAGGGACAGGTGTAGAGGAGTGGCATATTAACTTAAAAATTATAGTACTAGATTTCACTTTCTATCATAATGAAATTTAATTTTTACTTTTATAAGACCAATGTTTGGAAATTTTAATCGCTGATTTACTTAAACTTTTCAAAATTTACAAGTTTGTGTTGCTTCAAAAATTATTTTTTCCTCTTAGAAATTTTGGAAAGATTAAAGATGGTGCTTGAATTCAATGAAAATTGCAGGAAATAAAAGCTCCTATTTAACAAGAATTCATGAAATATTTTGTAAGGACTAAATTTAACATGTTCAATGCGCTAAGTAGTTGTAGTTAAATTGCTTCGCTTTGTATTGCTTCTCAAATTTCTGCAAAAACACTAATTATTAAATATGTTGTGTAGCAGATACTAATGAATGAAGCAAAGCTATACAGATAAGGAATAATTTGATGGTGTTTTGCAAGGTTACTACTCTCAGTAGTCATTGCTTCTTGGTTCAATCTTCACAAGTAAATCATACATGACTTAGGAAATATCTTCTTACAAACAAGTAAGCAAATTCTTTTTATTTTAAGGGGGAAATAATGTACACTTAACTAGCATCAGCTTGGGCTCACTGATGCAAAAATAGTAAAGATTCGGATGGTGTATCCCCAGGTTCTTTAGACGAAAGAGATGATGTTTTGGAAAAGGCATAGAAAGGAACCAAAGATGTTTCATTTTTGTATATTATGCTTTTAAACTTCGGTTTTCTCTTTTCCCTCTAGTCTTTCAACATATTTGACATTAAGATTTTCTTAATTATAAAAATACTATCATTGTGTGAAATTAAGGAATGTATATAAAGAAGAAAATAATTCATAATTGTGTACTTTTGAATGCTTTTAAAATTTGCATATTTTAAGTCTCCCCCTAACACACACACACACACACACACACACACAGACACACACACACACACACACACACGCATGCACCCATACACACACACAAATACATAAATATGATCATGCATTTTTGATTTTAAAATCTTGGTTTTTTTTTAGTTCATGTTATATCAAACTTGTTTATATCATTAGATATTCTTCAAAAACATCATTTTAATGACTGTTTAATACTGTACTGTGTGGATATATTGTAATTTGCTTTTCTCTTCCCGTATTCCTGAAAAGCTAGTTTGTTTTACAAGTGGCATTTGAAAGCAGCAGTTCTTAATGAGATCCTTGGAGCCCATGACTGCTCTAAAATGAAAAGTCTTTACTCATATGCCTACTAGTCCTTTTTATGGAAATATGGTCCATAATTTTCATAAAAATATTCAAAGCTACATTTACACCAAATGAGGATGAATCAATTCAGATAGTAAGTCATATCCTATAGATTAAATGTCTTCTTTTGCTCTTTCCAAAGAATTTAGCATAATGATCAAAAAAGTTTGCTACTATACTAATAAATACTATATATGAAAAAAACCACACTCCACTTGTGCGTTTTTCCTTTACTCTCACACTACTATCACACTTAAAACACTTCTGACACCAGATATGTGGGTTTTCCACTCATCAAGCAATTCTCAGCAATACCAGTGGGCGTCCTACAATTCAGTTTAATTCTCATAATAACTGGAGTTAGTGCAGACCCCACAAGTTAAGGCTCAGTCTCACAGGACTGCCTCCTAATTCAGATGCCAATCAAAAAGACTAGGTTCTCAGGATACCCACAACTTTTGTCTGACTTGCCTATAAATCAGAAGTTCCCACAATGCCCCTTCTTGAATTCAGTCCGTTTCTAGAGCAGCCCACAGAATTCAGGGAAACACTTACTTGCATTTACCAGTTTATTATGGACTAAAGGATGTGATAAAGGATACAGATGAACAGCCGGATGAAGAGAGACATAGAGTAAGACTGGGAAGCATCCTACCTCAAGAGCTTCTGTTTTCATAGTGTTCAGGTGCACCATATTCTTGGTAGGTTGATGAATTCACCAACCTGGAAGCTCTGCAAACTTCATATTTTAGAGATTGTTATGGAGGCTTCCTCACATAAGCATGATCGATGATTAGCTCCATTTTCAGCTATTTTCTCGTTCCAGAGACTGGGGTATAGAAATGAAGGTTTAAAGCTTCTAAATTATGACTTGTTCCTTTTGTTTCAAGCCCCCATCCTGAAGCCCACCAAGGGTCACCTCATTAGAACCAAGGATATTCCTATCACCCAGGAAATGTCCTGGGATTTACGAGCTCAGAATCAGATGTTCCTATCACTCAGGAAATTAGAAAGGTCTTAGGAGCTATGTATGAGGAACTGGCCTCACAGCCTAAATGTTAGAAGAAAATGTTCTCCTGTCACCCCTATTTACAAGGTGTTTTATGAGCTCGGTGTCAGGAATCAGGACATTAATCCTTTTGGACCAGAGCCTCTCCATTATGATCTTATTTAACCTTAATTACTTTGTAGTCTTAAGAAAGGAGGCCATAATATTTCTTTCTGGGTGTGTGTGTGTGTGTGTGTGTGTGTGTGTGTGTGTGTGTGTGTGTGTGTGTAGGGTATGTATGACAATTCAAGACTGCCAACATGATATGAGTCACTAGGGTCAATGTACCTTTTCAAGGGCTTAAATTGTATATCCAATATCTAAACTTTTGTTGTTGCTCTTGCCTTGTATTATTTTTGTTTATTTACATATTTTACCAAATTTATCAATCATTGCTTCTTTGTAAACAAAAGAGCTTTGGGCTTAAAATATACTTCTCTTTTTAATTATATGTCAAAAATACATAGTTTATTTCATGGTTTACTAGAACTTTTTTTCATCTCACCTACGGTTCTACATTTTAAGATACAACAATTCTTAATGCGCTTGTAATGTCAGAATATTTTTTCATCAAATAGTTTATAGTGTGTGTCTGTTTATCTCAAAGATTTGACTTTTAAAAATGAGTTTTCTGTAAATTTGTAGTTTTGCCATGTAAAGAAAAGAATGGATATTTAATAAGATACTTTTACCATGTTTTCCAGTAGTGTTTATTACTATTTAATTTCTTCTATTTACAATAAAAAATATGTATTTTCTAATATATTATGCAATAGTCCCAATAAAATAACCCATATGAAAACAATTTTTTTATAACTCAGTACTAGAATTTTTAAAAAATTTTCATGGCATTGATATTCTTCCTCTTTCTCATAATAATAATGATAATGATGATGATGATGATGATGATGATGATAATATTACTAATAGTTTCTCCTTGAGAGTCATTAAGCTTTGTGTCATATTTGAAATAGTGAAGCTACCATATTTAATGCCTTACATGTATTTGCTCATTTAATCTAGTTAGATATATATGATTACTAGGTTATTGATGAGAAACTTTAGCTCAAAATGGGTTAGTGTGTGCAAAAGAGCTCTTCCACAGTGCCATATACTGCCTTCTGATCTGAATCACCAGTTATAATTAAAAGTGGTCCACAAATTTAAATCAATCTCATTATGATTTACAAGTAAGAATCCTTCGGAGTTGATTTTTATGTCATTTTATATTTTAGTATAACTAATTATTCATTGATTCAGTTCATTTCATTAATCAGTAAATATTTTTGAGTACTTAAAATGTGCGCTTTTCTAGAAGTTGGACATAGCAATCAAACAAACAAAATGTTACCGTCCTACAAATACAAACTATAGAACTCAACAAATTGTATATCAAGGGAATTGGTGGCTATTTAATACAGATTCATATGGTTGAGAGAAAGATTGTGGATTCCTAGGTATGGAGCATTCAGGGCATTCCAGTCTAAAGTCCCTGAAGCTAGAGGGAGCTTGGAGGTCAATGTGACTGAAAGACTGGTTGGAAATGAGATTGAAAGTGTAGTCCAGGATTACGATATGAGATTTATTCTAGAAATTTTAGAAAGAAAGATGTCAAATGGTTTCGTCCAGTGGGGTAACATAATCCAATACAAAAGGATTATTCTAGATTTTGTGCAGGATTGGAAGTGTGGGTGAGTAAGAGTTATCAGACAGGAATAGAAACATAGGATAATGCATTACTTTCCAGGTAAGATTTGATAGTGGCTTGAACCATGGTAGTAGGCAAGGGAGATGGTGATAAGGGAGTCAAAAGACAGCCAAAAGCTTTTGCCGATGGATTATATGTGATATGTTAGAGAAAATAAAACATGACTCTTCAGTTTTTTGTTCTGAACATTTCTCCCTGCAGGTATGGTAGAGGCAGGTATCAAGAATTCATTTTTGGAGATTTTATGTTTGTGAAGCTTTTTCAATATGCAAGTATAGTCCTTGGCAAGACAGTCACTGGTGCTGATTTAGATTCAGGAAAGGAATCATGGTTCAGGATGAAATCACCTAGAAAATGGGTGCAGAGATAAAAATTCAAAGACTGTTCCCTGGTTACTGAACACTTAGAAGTCAGGAAGAAGATTTATGAAGAGATGCTGAGAATGCACTTTCTTGAAGTAGCAGGAATACTAGGAAAATGTAGAATTCATGCACCATGTAAAGAACAAGATGCATAACGGAAAGGAGTGATCACTGTCACCTGCATCTGAGAGTAGAATTCCCCTGTGGATTTTTACGTGATCATTTATGATAATAAAAGTTTATTGTAGTGAGAAAAAAAAAACAGTAAGCCAAATGCTAAAATATCCCATTAATCAAGGGGTTGTTAAAGAGATCTGTAGAGGACTATAGCAAGAGAGTTTAGCGGGTGATAAATTCAGATGATGGCATTCACTTCTGAGAAACTGGGAGAGGTGGCAAAGGAGATAGAATAATATTGTAGAAGCAATTCAGAGACAGAAATACACCTGCTATCTGTCTACTCCTAGGATCTGCACTATGTTAATTATTGTAGCAACTCTTTGAGATAGCAGTGTCTCGTGTTGTGGATATTGCTGATGATGGACTATAAATTCCTGAAGGTCCTGGGGAAAGTTTGGTGGTGAGGTAAAGGTGAGGTTGAAAACTGAGTCTCATTAGGATGTTTAAAGAACTACATGTGGTGAGAGATCTCTTAGTGTGAACACCTGGTTTTCTTGTGCTAAATAAAAACAATGGGACTGACTGTTTCTCTGGGACTACTGAGAACTCTCTAGGACATTCCTCCCTTCATTCTATCAGTGGGTTATTCAGGCTAGGGAAAAGGGTGATTTTCAGGAAAACAATTTCATGCGATGTAGTATTCTATGTAAGTTAGAGAGAGAGAGAGAAATAAAGAGATAGAAAGTTTATCAATGTATTGAAGCAAGTATATGCTATAATAATTAATTCAATTAGGAAAGCACAAATTGCCATGTGCATTCCAAAGAAGAAGACATTTCAGTTGGTGAAATAAAACAAATGGTTTCCTAGAGAGTGAAGGATTTGTATGACACTGTAGGGTGGTTAAAGTTCCTCAGTGAATCATATTTTTTAAATTCCATTTTATTATTAGTTTCAAGTAAAGTGTTCTTTGGTTAGAAATTTATATAGTTTATGAAACGATAGCCCCAATTACTCTATCTTCTCTGTGGCTCTACACATAGCCATTACAGTACTACTGAGTATGCCGTAGTCCCCATTCTGATGACCATTAATCAGCTAGTAATTTGTACTTCTTTAACCCTTTGCCGCTTTCTCCAAGCCCCCTCACCCCCCTCCCCTCTGACTGTCACCAAAATGTCCTTTATACTCGTGAGTCTGTTTTCGAATAGTTTCTTCTTTTTGTTCCTTAGCATAATACACTCTAAGTCCATCCATGTTGTTGCAAATGGTAAAATTTCATTATTTATGGCCTAGTAATATTCCATCATATTACCATATTAAAGAAGTATTATGTCTTCTTTATCCAGTCATCTTTTGATGGACATGTATATCAGTGATTTTTTGAAAATATCACTTAAGATACATGTCAACAATTAGAAAATGTAGAGTATATGGTAGAAAAATAAATGTCTACTTCTCACCATTGAGGTCATTAGTTCGTTGCATTTTAAACCCCAAAACATAATGTCGTATTTTTCAAAGCTTGTTTTTATCATTTTAATGGATCCATTATTCATCAAAGCATTACTAAAACAGATATTCTTTACACAAAATTGTCAGGTTAAATATATTAACTTTTAAAATAGATATAATGTTAACTTAGAAAAGCTTAAACTAGAATTGGAAGTCTGCCTCATTGATAAATTCATATCACATCAAAATTGGAAGTCTATACTTTAACACAGTTTGATACACACACTTTTAAAAACAAAGTCAACATATAAAACCCAGTTCACACTGTATAGCAGAAATTGTTCAAATAATGCAAACTCAAGAAAAACTTTAGTCTTAAGATGTGATGGCTGTATATTATTTATTACTAAAATAGCTTTTATAATTTATCACTTTCTTCATAACCTATATTATGTCAAAAAGAATTCTGATGCTTATTTTAGGAAATGTTATTTTCAAAATTATGTGTCCTCTGTAATATAATTATAGAAGCTGGATATTATTAGAATAAACTAATTCAACCTAGATCATGGAACCATAACCAAGGCCCCTTCTGAGGTACAATTTTACAAGGAGAACAATTATTCAAAAAAACTGATAAAGTAATGTGTGCCTCCTATGTACCCTTAGACCTCGATGAGAATGTTCATTTATCTAAAGAGCTACACTTTTTATAAAATATTGAGAAAAGGAGCATCAAGTCAGTATCACAGCTTTCTGTTCATTTCTCCATGATCTGCTTCACTGGCCCTTCCTACTGGGGGCGCTGTGGAGCTGTGCCATGTCCTTCAATGTCAGGGGAACTGAGTTCAAATAATCACCATGCTGGGTATGCTAGATACTATTTTGTGTGTGTGTTTCTGTGTGTTTCTGTGTGTGTGTGTGTGTGCATACAGGAAGCAAGTAAGAGAGAGGAGAGAGTTTAGAGAGAGCCAGGAGCGAGAGAGAGAGAGGCTTCTAGAGAGAGCGAGATGCAGAGAGAGAGAGAGATGCAGGTGTATGGATATCTAGGCAGGTGAAAATGAGTGAATGTCTGCATGTGTGTGCCCGTGAGAAAATTTTGAGAGTGTCCGGGTATGTTGTCAGGTGAGGTGTTTAGTGATGTGGGCATTTGGTGTCTTTGCTTAAGTGTGAGTGCGAATCAGCATGTGAGCATAGTGTTCATTGCGTGTATAACATCCAGATGGGTGTGTGAGCATTTCCTATTTTTACCCAGGGAGCCCTATGAACTTTGGGCTGGGCCTGGTGAAGGAAGTGTGTGACAAGTGAGGAGAATCATCTCAGTCCTATTGTGAGAGTTTGTTGGGTGGCAGATGATGGCTGGACACTTTGCAAGGAACACATTAGGATGTGTGTAACTATCAGATCATGACGTCGTAGATGTGAAAACAATATAAACTTGGACTCTGAACATGCTTCAATCCAGGATTAAATTTCAAAAAGACCAAGAATGTAATCCAACAAATCAGCCGAATGGACCACTACCCCAGATAAATAGTTGGGAGCTTCATGCGCTGCATGTCGATGGCCACCAGGGGAGCACACGGCCGGCTCCTGCTTGCTAGCCTACCCAGGGCAGAATCCACAACAGAACTAGAGACTCCTGCGGCCAATGGAAGGGAACCCCACGCGGCCTTTCGGGCCACAGAAGGCACAGTCCACCAGAAGCCAAAGCTTGGTTCAGGGCCCCGATGGCTGAAGAGAGGGCCTGGTTGTGGCTTGTCTTACTTGCTATTCTACATAGTGAGGACAGAACCTTTCCTTTGCTCCTAGGTGACCGCGGGCTTCATCCTAGCCTTTCCCTCATAATGCTTTGGTGAATTTCAGGTGACTGTGGCAACAAGGTTGTGCAAGATGCCCTGCATTTCTAATGGCCGGCCTTGAAATTCGAGTATTCCCAGTGCATCAGGTGTGCCCAGGAAGACTGTGGATCACCCACCATCATACAATCGATCCCCTAGGCCCCATTCGACCTCCCCCACCTGCATTCTCATCTAATGCTTGACTAGCATTTGCCCTGCAACCACTTACAAGTCTTTGCCTCACACAGTCAGAGCATCCTGGACTTTTCCTTATGGATTTGGATTGTTTCTGGGAGGAATCAGAGCAGAGTTGCAGACAGGGCCAAAACCCTGACAGGGCAGAAATATCCAACTGTTGGGAACTGCCTGGGTCCCGGAAGCCACATTTCATCCAACTCCAAGGAGATAGGTGCCTCCCCAGTATGCTTTGTCTGTGAAGGGAATGTTCATTTTTCACACTTCCTTTTTTGGTCAACTACTGAGAAAAGGAGCATCGAGTCAGCATCACAGCTTTCTTTTCATATCTCCATTCTGGGCTACTTGATCAAGAAAGGATGATGCTGTGACACCGCTGGTCTTTGAGAAGCTTCATTCTCACTGAGAGATGAACCCCTCTCTTTCGAGTTCATCGCCTTTTGAAATCAGGGGATTCACTTTGTTCCACATGCTCTCATGAAACGGTCAAGCACTCAGTCTGCCAGTCATTTTCGACTTCCTCTCACCTCACACCAGTGTTCTTTGCCACCATCTCTGTGACTTAACGGATCCAGTTTGTCCAAGTTTCTGTCATCACTAGAAAGCTCGACTTGGTGTTGCCTCCTCAAACTGTGCTGCGGTCTGTCATTTGTAGCCAATGAAGCCTAGCCGAAATACGTGGATTCAGAACCTTAGGAAAATGTCAGGTGTGCGAACTCATTAGCCAACAGCCATTTAGGTTGTTGCATGCTCCATACCAGCTGCTTGGTGGTTGACCGTCACCCTGGCACTGACCCTCTTTACACATGTCGTTTCCTCCCACCACCCTGAGGCTCTGGTCATCCCTAGTCTGTTGTCTGAGCCTAAGAATTTGCATCTGCTTGTTTTGCTGCTTTACGTCTTGCCCTCTGTCCCAGGTCCATGTGGGAGTGAAACCAGAAAGGCCCTATTTCCTTCAGTGACCTCTTTCCCTTCCCTTGGCAGGCAGGGTGACCGGTCAAAAGGGCTAGGGTCACAGTATGTTAATGTGAGGTGTTCAGCTGGTGAATTGCTGAGGCTAGAGTCCCAGGAAAACATAGCCCCTAAATTCCCAGGGCTGTTCGACAAACACCTATTTTCAGAGAAAGGACTGACGACTGCAAAAGTCACTGAGATGAAGGAGTCAGCCTATTACATTCAGGCAGATTGCAGATGCAGACATGACTTGAATGGAGAAAGAGTTTGATGCGAGGCAGGGGAGGCTGGCCTCCTGGTAGGCCGACAGCTAACAGCCGGCCCTCTGGCAGGAGGCAAGGTAGAAGACCTGATCCTTGGCTCCCATGTGGTTTCCAGGAACACTGGGACTAGTGGGGAGTTCACACCCTGATCTTACGGTCTGGCCTGGACTGAGGCTGGAGAAGAGCTTGTGCAACTCAGTAGTTGGGGGTCACAGTACAGTGTGGTATTGATGAAGTCTCAGCTGTAGGCAGGAAGACTGAGCATTCGTTTGAGGTTCAGGACACACAAATGCAACTTTGGCTATTGAATTTAGCCCTGTGTCCATTATACTGGTTATCAGTGGCTTCCTGCCTTCAATGCCAGCAGGGATGAAGAAACAAAGTCTCAGGGAAGGCACAGGCCAAGAGCTGGTCAGATGCATTCTTTCACCCTGGGGGGCCTGGCTGCAAATGACCCGGCATTCGAGGCTCTGGGAACCATTGCAATGCCCCGACCTGGGCAATCAGCACCTTGTCAGACATGGGTGATCTGCAGTGTAGCCAGCCATTTGGGTTCCACTTCCCTCCCTGCCCTGACTGTGCGGTTCACCAATATTCATGCTTTCACTTCAAGTTTCTGGGATGACAAACAAGGGACCAGGAGCCACTCTTTCAGCCCAGCATCTTGCCTCTGGAGGTTTTTCTTTCTCCCTGGCCCAGTCCTTTCTTGCCTATTTTGCAATCTCTAAGCAGCCAGGCCCAGGGGAGGCATAATCCCGGAGTGAAGCTCTGGCCGGGCAGGGGCCAGTCAACATCAATTCAGCCTTCAGCCTCTCCGGGCCCCTGGACTGGCTCAGGTGAGTTGCCCAATTAACACTCTTAAGAGAGAGGATTAGCTCTCAATAAATCACAGCTGTTCTGCTTGCGCTTGATGCCAGCCAGGCTGTAGACTGTCCCCTCCACCAGCCTTTTGCTGTGTCTAACCATCACCCTCACGCTCTGTTCTTTTCCCTGACTCCTTCATTTCATTTGCCTTCTATTCTCAGCTTCCGCGTTCATACCCCATCCTATTCCAACTCATGTGAATTTTCCAGCAGGCCATTTCCCTTTTCCGTCAGCTTTCTTTAACTCAGGCAATTGTACATTACTCCGCTTTTCCGTCAGCTTTCTTTAACTCAGGCAATTGTACATTACTCCGCTTTTCCGTCAGCTTTCTTTAACTCAGGCAATTGTACATTACTCCGCTAACCCATTCTTCCATGTTCTTCACCCAACAACCACACCTACGTTCCTCACCCCACCTGTTTCACAGCCCACTTCCGGCTGGTGTTCCTCATTCCCTATCCTTATCCTAGACACTTTTGCCCCCCTCCCCACAAAAGGGCTGTGGGCCCAAGAACATGTCCAGCTTCTGGGAGCAGGCCTGCCTTCAGGCCCACTGCTCTGCTAGAGTGGGGCAGCCAGGGACTGGGTTCTAGGGATTTGGCGATGGGGTTTGGCGATGTCTCATTCAGCTTGTTAAGTGGCTCAAAATGTGAGACCATATGTCCTTGCTCCAGCCATACCGCCAAGCACTCTCCCTTTCATCCTTTAGCAAGGCATGCTATAGGGCTGAGAAGAGTGGAGAAGGCCCAGTCCCTGAAGTGAAAAACAAGGTGTCATTAAGGGCCTGGCTATGATGGTTGCTTCACTTTGAAGGTCTTGATGTGTCTGTGTCATCATGATTTGTCTAATTCACCCATCCTGCTGATGGCTTTGTGGAACTGTGCCATGACCCTATGTGTCTGGGACACTTATTCAGAGGAGTGTTTGCCTGGGTGTTTTCCACTCCCCTGGTGTAGTAATATTATTATGTGTGTGGCCAATGTGTGTGTGTGTGTTTGTATGGGCAGATGTCTTAGATTAGCCTTCTTGCTTGTATGTAACAGCTCTCAGGATATTAGGTATTGCGTGTGTATGTTTAATTGTGCATGCAAATCAGAAGCATTAATATGGATCAAGTATTCTTTAGTAACTTAGACCCAATGACTGGATGGAGTGTATTGTGCATGTTTCACCTCATTTTCCCACATATATCATGTAATATCTCATTGACATGGGGTGCTTGATTTCACGATAAAACAAGGGAGGAGATCCATCTCTTATAATATGATGGTTAGCTGGGTGGAGAGAGGGTGATCATTAGACTCTAAGTGGCAAACAATTTGGAAGAAGTTTCACTTCGGCATCACTGCATCATGCACCTGAAACTAATATCACCTACAAAACTGTCATTGCCTAAATCCAGGATATAAATTTAAAAAAAAAAAAAGCATAGAGTGACATCAGAAACATGGTGGAGTGAGAGACATCCCCAGATATCTCTCCTTGAAACAATGAGCTGAATATTGAAAACATAACAACAACAACAACAAAACACCCAAACTACACACCATACATCTGAGTGTGAGATCTGCACATAAGAGCTACCGTAGGTGAGCACCCCACTACTCAGGCAGTAGACTGGGAGAAACAAAGAAGCTGCCTCTCACAGGATCTCCCTGTCGGAGAAAGGGGCAGGGAAGAAGGTGTGGTGGGTTCTCTGCAAAACCCTGCCTTGGAGAGCTGTGAGCTCCATACAGCTGGCAGCAATGCACAGTGATCAGGGCAAAAAGCAGAGAACTGGGGACAGCAGAGAAGAGAGATTGGCAGAGTTGATAATTATGAGCCACAGTGGCAAAACATGAGGCTGAGCCACAGCCCCCATCCCTCAACCCAGAGTGCTTCTCCCCCCATATCTTCCAAGACCGAACATCGCAGAGGCCCAAGGGAATCTGAGCAAATGCTATCTAAACTGTTGCCAATGATGACAGGGTTCTGAGACTGAGAGTAGCAAGAGTGATTGATCATCTATAAGAAAAAAAAAAGGCATTATTAAGACTTTATATAAAGCAGGGACCCAAGAGGCTTAGACTCCACCTATTGGAAACCAAAAGAAAAGCACCTTCTTTGCAACAGGCTAAAGACAGACCTTTATATAATATAAATCTTCTTCTGGAAAGAAAGCAAAATGCACTTCATTAATGCTCAGGAGGAGAAATAGTCCATTAAACACCATGAACAACCAAGGTGACAAGGCAGCTCTGAAAGAAAGAGAAAATTTTCAAGAAAATAAACTAAAAGACAGAAATAGTCATCTTAAATGACAAAGAATTCAGATGATACTTCCAAAAAAACTCAGTGAGTTTCAAAACGAGTCATATCAACAATTTCAGAAATTGAACAACTAGATGAGTGAATGAATTCTTTAGCAAGGACATCGAAACCCTTAAAAAGAACAGAATAGATTTTCTGGAGATAAAAATAACACACACTGCAAGAGTTGAAAAATGAAATAGCAAGCTTGGGAAATAGAGTCGATAAAATGGAGGTAAGAATCAGTGATCTTGAAGATAGAAATCTAGAAACAAATCAGAGGGAAGAAGAGAGAAACAGAAGAATGAAAAATAATGAAAGAGAAATACAAGAACTAGCTGATACGCTCAGGAGAGGAAACCTAAGAATAAAGGGCGTTATTGAAGGAGCATTATCGAAGGGGAGGAAAACAAGCAGGGATTAGATAGCATTTTCAGACAAATAGTTGATGATAATTTTCCCAATCTAAGGAATGAGCTGGAGCTTGGAATTCAAGAAGTCAACAGAACACCCAATTATCTCAACCCAAAAAGGCCTTCTCAGATTATGTTAACACATTATGTTAAAATATCAAAAATCCACAACAAAGAAAGAAAGAATTCTCAGGGCAGCCAGGAAAAAAGAGATGGTAACTTATAAAAGAAAATCCATTAGATTATCGTCAGACTTCTCAGCACAGACCTTACAAGCCAGAAAGGAGTGAAATCAAATATTCAAACTATTAAATGAAAGGAACTACCAGCTAAGAATAATGTAGCCAGGAAAGCTATCCTTTAGATATGAAAGAGAAATAAAGACCTTTGCTGACATACAAAAATTGAGGGAATTCTCCACTATGAGGCCTATATTACAGGAAATACTGAAAGGGGTCAGCTCAGTTAAAATAAAATGACCAAAAAAAAATGCATAATTATGAATAAAGCAACTAGCGGGCAGATAGAAGCAGAAGAGTGCAACCTTTACTAAGAACAGGGCATTATAAGCTTAAACAATAAAAAGAGATTTGCTATAGCAAGATAGTAATGAACATTCAGTATACATAGGAACAAATTGAGACAACAGTGACAGAAAAGGGGAGAATTCAAAGATCTAATTTTGCAAATGAATATATATATATGTGTGTGTGTGTGTATACACGCACACACACACACACACAGACACAATCCTTTACATATTCATAATGGTAACCAGATGCCAAACATTCAGAACTGAAGTATATAACATAGAACAAGAATGACCAGAGGAAACCCAGAACTCAAAAAAAAAAAAAAAAACCCAGACAAACAAGAAAAAGGAAGCAATGGAAACATGGAGCTACCAGAAAGCAAAACCTAAATTGGTTATAGAAAATTTTCATATTTCAATAATTGCCCTAAATGTAAATAGACTAAACTCACCGATTAAAAAGCACAGAGTTGCAGATTGGATCAAAAAACAAAACCCAACCATATGCTGCCTCTAGAAGACATATCTCAGCTCCACAGACAAATATAGACTCAAAGTGAAAGGGTGGAAAATGATATTTCAAGCAAATGGCATTCAGAGAAAAACAGGATTAGCAGTACTAATATTGGACAAAATGGACTTCAAAATGAAAAAGGTAAAGAAAGATACTGAAGGACGCTTTATAATGATAAAGGGAATCATACACCAAGAAGACATAACACTTATTAATATCTATGCTCCCAATCAAGGAGACCCAAAATATATAAAGCAATTACTAACAGAACTAAAGGGAGAAACAGACCAAAAGCACTGTCATTTTAAGGGATGTAAATAACCCACTATCGGTTATGGACAGATCATCCAAACAGAAAATCAATAAGTAAATAACATCCTTAAATGACACATTAGACCAAATGGACATAAGTGACATTAACAGAACCTTCCATCTCAAAACGCATGCTTATACGTTCTTCTCTAGTGCACGTGGAATATTCTCAAGAATTGACCACATACAGGGACACAGAGATAGCCTCAACAAATATAAGAGGGTTGAAACCATGCTAACCATATTCTCTAATCATGATGCTTTGAAACTAGAGATCAACTACGAAAAGAAAGCAGGAAGAACCACAAATACATAGAGATTAAACAACATGCTATTAAAGAATGACTGGGTCAGAGAAGAAATAAAAAGAAAGATCAAGAGATACATAGAAATGAATGATAATGATAGTACAACGTATCAAAACTTTTGGGACACGGCAAAAGTGGTGATAAGAGGAAAGTTGATATTATTACAGGCCTATCTCCAAAAACAAGAAGGAGTCCAAATAAACAACCTAACACTTCATCTTAAAAAAAACTAGAAAAGGAAGACTAAAGTCAGCAGTAGGAAAGAAATAATCAAAATTAGAGCAGAAATTGTCTATGGCCATGCTTCCCTGAACAAGTCCAATCCTTTCTGATCTCGGAAGCTAAGCAGTGTCAGGCATGTTTAGTACTTGGATGGGAGACCACCGAGGAAGATCAGGTGCTGTAGGCATAAAAAAATTTAAAAAATAAGGGATTGTTAGCTGACAAGGTCCTTACAATCTGTGAGGTCAACTAAGGGTTGCTTCACCTAAATAAAATAAAATAAAATAAATTAGAAAAGAAATAAATGAAATTGAAAAAAAACAATAGAAAAAAATGAATGCAAAAAAGAAATGGTTCTTTGAGAAGGTTAATAAAATTTTCAAAATCCTGGCTAGATTCACTAAAGGAAAAAGTAAGGACACAAAGAAAATCAGGGATGAAAGAGGGGAAATTATGACAGGCATTGCAGAAACACAAAGGATCATAAAAGAATACTATGAAAAAATATATAACACCAAATTTAATAACGTAGAAGAAATGGACCAGTACTTAGAAAAATACAACCTTCCTAGACAGAATGAAGAATTGGAAAATCTAAATAGACTGATCAGCAGTATGGAAATTGAAACAATCATCAAAAACCTACCAAAAAGTAAAAGTCCAGGACCAGATGGCTTCACCAGTGAATTCTACCAAACTCTCAAAGAAGATTTAATATCTATTCTCCTCAAACTCTTCCAAAAATTCAAAGAGGAGGCAATCCTTCCCAACTCATTTTATGAGGCCAATATTATCCTGATACCAAAACCTGATAAAGATAACACAAAAATAGAAAACTACAGACCAATATCTCTCATGAACAGAAATGCAAAAATTCTAAATAAGATACTAGCGAACCAAATACAGCAACATATTAAAAAGATTATACACCATGATCAAGTGGGCTTCATCCCAGGGGCACAGGGGTGGTTCAACAAGCACAGATCGATTAATTTGATACACCACATAAACAAATTAAAAAATAAGAATCATATAATCATATCAATAGATGCAGAAAAAGCATTGACAGGATATGACATACATTTATGATTAAAACATTTAATAAAATAGGTATAGAATGCAAGTACCTTAACATAATAAAAACCATATATGACAAACCCTCAGCCAACATTATACTTAATCGTGAAAAACTGAAAACCGGGGCTGGCTCCATAGTGTAGTGGTTAACACATCAGCTTTACATGCAGAAAGTCCTGGATTCACGGCCCAGGTGGAGCCACGGACCATACTCCGGGTGTGCCAGGCCCCAGATGCGCCAGGCTCCAGGTGCGCCAGGTCCTGCGTGCACACCTCGAGTGTGTGGGAGGAGACGTCCCACCTTCAGAGATCCAGTTCTTAAGGGGAAACAGCAACATCCATAGGTCAGGGGTGGAAGTGGGGAAGGGTGGAATTAAAAAGGGGGAAAAAACCTGAAACCTTCCCTCTAAGATCGCGAACAAGGCAAGGTTGTCCACTATTGCCACTGTCATTCAATATAACATTGGAGTTCCTAGTGAGAGCAGTCAGGCAAGAGAAAGATAAAAAAGGCATCCAAATAGAAAACAAAGGAATCAAACTGTCACTATGTGCGGATAACATGATTCTCTATATGGAAAACACTAAAGAATCCACAAGAGCAATACTAGAAACAATAAACAAATACAGTAAAGTTTCTGGATACAAAATGAACATTCAAAAATCCATAGCATTCCTATACTCGAATAACGAAGCATCAGAAAAAGAAGTGGAAAAATAATTCCTTTTGCAATTGCAACAAAAAGAAAAAAATACTGAGGAATAAATCTAACAAAATATGTGAAGAACCTATATAATGAAAACTATAAGACCCTTTTAAAAGAAATCGAAGAAGATACAAAGAAATGGAAAGATATTTCGTGTTCTTAGGTTGGAAGAATCAACATAGTTAAAATGACCTTATTACCTAAAGCATTATACAGATTTAATGCAATCCCCATTAAAACCCCATTGGCATCTTTTAAAGAAATAGAACAAAAAATCATCAGATTTGTATGGAAGCACAAAAGACCCCAAATTGCCAAAGTTATCCTGAGAAAAAAGAATGAGATTGGAGGCATCACTCTGCTCAACTTAAAATTATAGTACAAAGAGACAGTAATCAAAACGTCATGGTATTGGCAGCAAAGCAGACACACCGACCAGTGGAAACAAGTCCAGAAGTAAATATTTATGTGGGCAAATAATTTTCGACAAAAAAGCCAAAAACATACAGTGGGGAAAGGAAAGTCTCTTCAATAAATGGTGCTGGGAAAATTGGAAGGCCACCTGCTAAAGAATGAAACTAGACTGCTGTCTATCACCACACACCAAAATTAACTCAAAATGGATTAAGAACCTGAATATAATACCTGAAACAATAAAATGCATAGAAGAAAACATAGGAATTAAACTCAAGGACCTTGGACTTAAAGAGGGTTTTATGAATTTGACCTCAAAAGCAAGGCAAGTAAAAGGTAAAATAAATGAACGAGACTACATCAAACTAAAAAGCTTCTGCTCAGCAAAAGAAACTGTCAACAAGGTAAAGAGACAACCATTAAAATGGAAAAATATATTTGCAAGCAACATCTCCTATAAGGGCCTAATATCCAAAATACACAAAGAACTCATACGACTCAATAACAACAAAAAAAACAAACGATCCAATCAAAAAATGGGCAGAGGACCTGAAGAGACACTTCTCTCTAGTGGACATACAAATGGCCAACAAATATATGAAAAGATGCTCGACATCGCTAGCTATTAGGGAAATGCAAATCAAAACCACAATAAGATACCATCTCACACCTGTTAGAATAACTATAATCAACAGGACAAGTGATAGCACATGCTGGAGAAGATGAGGAGAAAAAGGAACCCTCACACTGCTGGTGGGACTGCAAATTGGTACAGCCTCTATGGAAAGCAGTATGAAGTTTCCTCAAAAAATTAAGAGGGATTGATATGATCCATCAATCCCTCTACTGTATATTTGCCTCAGGGGCTTGAAAATTCATATCTGAAAAGATATCTGCACACCGATGTTCATGGCAGCATTATTCATAGTGGCCAGGACATGGAAGCAACTGAAGTGTCCCATGATAGATGATTGACTAAAGAAGCTGTAGTACATATATACAATGGAATATTACTCAGCCACAAGAAGAGATGAAATATTGCCATTTGCAACAACATGGATGGACCTCGAGATAATCATGCTAAGCGAAATAAACTAGACAGAAAAAGTTGTGCCATATAAACCTAAAAGCAAGAAATGAACAGGACAAACAGAGACTCATGGACATAGACAATAGACTAATTGTTACCAGAGGTTAGGGAGGAGGACAGAGGGAGGAGGTAGATGAGGAAAAAAATTAAAATCATTTCTTCAATAAATAAATAAATAAATATATAAATACAAATTTTTAAAAAGAGCACGCTCTCCTATTACAACCATGTACCATACACAGAACACAAGCTGTATCAAGTAAACCCTTCATTAAACATCAATATATTAATTCAATTACAGACACATGGCATATGTTTGAAGCCCTGATAATGCATTTTCTTCATTTTTCCTGGAGAAATCAGTAATCAGGATCAAAGAGAAAGCTGTTAGCCTCTCCTGATGGTGGACCCCTGTTTCTTCTACTGACTCACAGGATCTTGGGCCAGAAAGCCTCAGGTCCAACAGAGTAAGTCACTGATAACTTACTCTGGGACATGTTATCTTTAGGATATTGGCGCTCAGAAACACCTGGCTTCTCTTCCAGGCACATGTTAACAATGCCCTTGCCAACAGAAAGCACCTAGACTGAGCCCTTGCTCCTGACCCTGACTTCAGGCCTAGGGGATCAATGTTCTGAGATGCTTCTGTTCCTTGATCTCTGGGTTCTGGTACTAGAAAAATATGGGATCCCAACATCCTCCCTCATTCTATGCCCTCCATGCGGGATAATGGAAATCAGACTGACAAAATAGGCAAAAATAGAGGTTAATTTCTCTCTTCTCTCTTGAAAATGTGGAGGAAAAAGAAGGTAAATAAATTCATTATTTATTATTCGGCATTGGTAGCATTCATGTTCTCACTTAACATAATTATCAGGGGAATTAACAGAACCCCCTCACACACTGAGAAAATTACACCAAAACACACACATGCACACACATGAATTGAAGAGAACTGTTAATTTTTATTTTCTCTTGAGCACAAAAGATATCCAAAGTCGGGTTCTTTCCTGGTTCAAGAGCTCAAGGGGAGAAAATCCACCCAGTACCAAGTCCTCATGTCTAGAGACACTTGGGATCAGGTTTTCGAGACATTTCCCAAAAGTCATATTGCACAGAGTGTGTGAAGGCTGCAGGAGTAGGAACAAAGAAATCAGAGAGAGCCACATGGAGGGCTCTGCCCAACAAAGAGACAAAGCCTGGCTTCAAAGCTGAGCTGAAGAGAGGATAGAACAGGAACAAGTCTGTGAGAGGCTCAGCTCTCTGGAGGGACAAGTGATCACTGTGTAGGGCACAGCAGATTCCCATTGTCACTGTCAGCCCTCAGCCTGTGGAATCACCATAAATCCTGTGCCAGGTATGTCAGACAAGGGCACAGCTAGAGCAGAAAGGAGGCCTTTAGAAGGGAATCACAGTGCTTAGACCTGACCTTCAATATCCCTGTGGTGAGAGCAGCCTGGCTTTCCCTTTTTTGTCATTGCTTTACTTTAGTTCCATTGAGGAGCTCTGGGGACCACACTTTCTTAGGGCACTGCATCTGTCTCCTCCCATACAGGTGAAAAAACAATTCAGAAAAACATATTTGGCCCTCTCCTTCTCCCCTGGAATCTATGATTTCATCATGATCGAGTCAGGCATTGAGGACCACTGAGTCTGAGACTGAAGCCTCTCCCATGCTGTGCCCACAAGGAGCTGGGAATGATTGTGCCAGACAACTGTTCTGAAGGATTTGGCAAGGTTCAGTTACAAATAGCTGCTGTTGGAGTCCACAAGAGTCCCAGTAGAACAGAATAGTCCATAACATGCTTTATCAAAGAGTTGTTAAAAGGCTGATGTCAGTAATTGGTGACCACATACTCAACCCACAGTACAGATGTTGTCACCCTGTCCTAAAGCCATTCCCAGGTCTGCAATATTCTCCTATAAGAGACAAGTTTCATGGTTTGCAAAGAATTACATGTTTTACTATGTTTCAGTGATTAAGTATTTATTTCTCCCTTTGACAACTAAATCCCCTAGCTCCTAGCCTCATATTCTGTGCCTGCCCATTGATAATTCTGCCGCCAACCCCTAAGCATTACATGGTTTAATGGTTCACATATAAAAATAACTCTGTTTTTGAACCATTTATTTTCTCTCTGTCATCATAGTCTCTTTATATCACTTTTCATGGAAAACGTTCCCGAAATAATTTTCTAAATACATTTTCTGCATCTCCCTCCTTCACCTGAACATGCAGTTTCTTATCCCCCACAACCACTTGAGCTCAAATGTTCTTTTCAAGGTTTGAATCCCTCTTGTATCAGTTAATTTTTACTGCATAACAAACCACTTCATCATTTAGTGATTGTATCAACTCAACCCTCTGGAGTTTATCTATGTGGCGGGCACTCGGCGGTGCAGTTCTGTACATCTTTCCTTGTCCATTCTAGTGTCTGCAGACAGGGGTTGATGACCTAGATTCAGGATGGACTCAAAATCTCATGTCTGGTGATTCATTGGCTAGCAGCAAAGATGCCTTGTTTTCTTCCCATGCCCCCTCTACAGCAGAATGATGGACATGGTCACATGGCAGCAGCACTCAAGAAAACAAGACAAGAATCTGCAAGGTCTCTTGAGAACTAGGCTCAGAATTCAGACACCGTGTCACACTTTATACTAAAACCAAATCACATGGCCAACTCAGATTCCAGGCGTTGGGAAGAAGAGTCCATCTCTTGATGAAAGGTGGCTCTTTATAATCTAACACAATTCTGTGTGACCGAGTCCTCTACTTCCCAGAGCAGTGAGGACTACTTGACTTTATTAACCTTTGCACCCTCGTCTTCCTTATTTAAAACAATTTTATTGATGTAGAATTAAAATACAATAAATTGCATATACTTTCATAAACTTTGACAACTTACATACAGCCTCAAAACTATCATCATTGTCAGTATAATGAAGATCTACCTTAACACTCACTCCTTGAAGTTTCTTTGTGCCTTGGAAATGTCTTTCTACTTCCTTTCCCTTACTCCCATCCCTAAGCAAACATTTGTCTAATTTTTGTCACCAAGGATTCATTTCCATTTTCTAAGATTGTCTATAGAAGAAGTCGTACAATGAATTTCTCTTGTTATCTGGCTTCTTTCACTCCATAGAAATGCTTTTAAGTTTTATCTATGTTTCTGGATGTATCAGTAGTTCTATTTTTATTATTTGTCTATGAAGTATTTTATTGTACTGATATACCAGAAACTGTTTATGCATTCTCCTTGATGGAATTTAAGTTACTTCTTGATTTCGATTCTTGCAAATAATTTGATACAAGCAGCTAGCCCCTCCAGTTGTGTATATGCACACTCCTAACCTGTCTTGCATCACCAGCATCCACTGCTGTGCTGCAGTGCGGAAACCCTGGAGTCATAGAGTAGCCAGTCTACAGCCAAGTCCTCTACAGCTATTTGTGGGCCCAGCCCTGTCTCCTGTCAGTAGCCTGTGCTATTAAGCTCACCAGCACCTACCTACCACTCCCAGTTATGCAAATCTATGCACCCAGACTAAATCCCTTCACTGGCCTTCAGTGAAATACAGAAGACTCATGGGGAGGTCGTGCAGCCATAAGAATGTACAGTGACTGCCAGGGCTCCAACAGCTATCACAGCACCTGCAGTTGGCCCTGCCCTTGCTGCTGGCTCTGCCCTCCACTACTATGTGTGTGTCTGCAACAGCCCCTCCCCCAACACAGGCCCTGGAAACTGTGCCTTGCCGCTGAATGTGTGCATTCCACTAGCTGCTGCCTGACCTAATTCCTAGCTTCTATGCAAGGAGGTTGAGTTCAGTCAGGAGAAACAATAAATATACTATTTTCTACACATGTCCCCTATGGTCCCCTTTAATTTCATTTGAGCCTTGGTTTGAGGAAGTATAATCCAATAATAAAGATATTTCCCACTTGGGAGATAAATTTATTGAGGACTTAGTTTTTTGTAGAAAGTATTGACTTAATATGTTTATGAAGGCAGATGAACTGACTACGAAGCAGTGAGTATCCGTTAATGGTTCCAAAGAAAAGTTATAGGTTTGGGAAAAAATAATGTTTGTGAGGAGTTCTCAATCCCTATGATTTCCATTATTTTAGTACACTGAGGAAGAAGTTGCTGGATCTGCATAGGGTTCAAGGCGGAAGTTTGTTACCAGTGTCAACTAAGTCAGAATAAAAAGGCATTGTCAACCTAAATTATTGTTTTCACAAAAAAATTCAAGGACAGTAGATGGGAAGAAGCAGCCTTTCTGTTTCCTCAGAGCCCCATAAGATTTCATCTTGGGAGAGCTTTTTGTAGACAATAGAACAGTTTATCATTATTTCAGTTTTGAATGATCAGTTGTTTTTTTTTTTTTTTTTCAAATGTGTAATGATATATCATTTTGGGTTTGGGTTTAGTTTTACACTGGCTTTTCTCTCCAGTAATTGGAGCTGGAGCTTCATGATATGATTTGCTTTCTTTTCTTTAGCTTAATTGAAAGTTAGAGCTAGGTAATCAGCACGAGCTTCAAGCTGAGCTGTGGGAAGTGCTTCCCAGTCTGTTTTGGTTCTTTAGTTAGAGCAGACAGTTATCTGTTTAATCCAAAACTGAAATTAAAAACTGAATTAAAGGTATAGCATCAATAGGCAAGCCATGATTCCTCCAAAAGATAGTGCAGAGCTGGATGAGGTAATAACAAATGGATTTTGTTGAAGTTTTTTACATTCTTGAATTTGAGGGCAGTCTATGGGGTTTGGAAAAACTCAACAAATGGAGTCCAACAGCTGTTCTGCAATATGCTTCATCTCTTCTAAAGCTAGGGACAGATCATTAAGTAAAGCTCCTAGAGAATTGTCGGGATCTCGACAGTCTGCAAGTTGCACCCAGTGTTGAGCCCCTCAGGGCCCCACCAACATTTTAACTAGCTGATATAATTCGGGTAATATGGATGATAGGAATGGATGGTAACATTAATCTCTAGCTTAAATGAGGGAAGGGCTGTTTTGTGGATATGAGAAGATCTTAGCAATAATGTCTTAGGAGAGGTAGCACAAGATAGATTTTTCTTCAGGAGGCACTGCTCAGGCACCCTAAACTTAAGCCTAAACCTGGCCCTTACCCTAATCCTAACTCTAACCTTAATGCTAACACTAAGCATAAATCAAACCCTAAACAGAAACTTAACCCTAGCTTACACGCTAACCCTACCCATAACTCCAATGCCAATTTAAAATCAAACCCTAACCTGAGAGCTAATTCTAAGAAGCCTATCACTAACCCTAACTCAAAACATCAGCCAAATTTTCAAACTAACACTAAACCTAGTCCTAAGCTTCTCTCTGTCTCATTTTATTATTTAATTTCTGTTTTGTTTTTTAATATCTTATACTTCATTGTAAAATAGTATAGAGCATCTTCATTTTTTTAGTCTAACAATATAGTTATATAATATATGTAATTTCTTATGTGCTAACTACTCTGTCTAGTAACTATTTTTTGTGCAGATTATCACAATATTATTTACTGTTTTTCTGTCACCATTTTTACTCATTTTACTCACCCATGCCCAACACAAGTTTTTTTATTCTTTTTGGAAAATGTTATGAAATACTCATTCATTTATGTAGACATTGATACACATAGCACACACTTAATTTGCACATCCTTATTTATACTCACAGTTCTTCAGAGACATACTTTTATTTCATCAAACATACGTTCAATGTCACCCCGACCCTCCTGGGCTGTTATAAGGCTGTCCACTTGAATTATGTTTAACCTCACACACCTAGTTTTTCACAATTATGCTATATTCTCAATCTATTATTTAAAAAAAAATTAAAGGAGCAAGCATAAGGGAATCTTATAGAAAATGAAATGTTCTATACTATTAAAATTACATTTGAGAGATGCCATAGCAAAGCTCTTTTTTAGAAACTTTTTTTTCAGTCTCGGTCTAGGATATCGCTCAGCTTGTGGTTTGAGTTTATGCTTAAGGTTAGGCTTAGAGCTAGGTTTAGAGGTAGCTTTGAGTTTTGGTTTGTTTTTTTAATTAAAATTAGTGTTATTTCTAGGGTTAGGGTAAAGTGTAGGGTTAGGTTGGTTTACGTTTAAGTGTAGGTTGAGTTTATAATAATGATTAGTTTTAGAGTTAGGGTTAGATTAACTTTTAGGTTAGGGCTAATGTTTCCATGAGGCATAGGTTTAGGAGTGTAGTGTTTGTAAGGCTAGGCTTATGGTTTGGTGTAACATTAGGGTTAAGGTTGATACTAGAGTAAGGCTACATCTAGGATTTGGGTTAGGGTTACGGTTAGGCTTAGGGTTGGTTAGATTTTGATTTATGGCGATGGTTACATAAGGTTTTGGTATAAGGTTAAGGTTAAGGTTAACTCAACGTTTATGATTAGGGTTAGAATTAGGGTCAGCTTTAAAGTTAGAGCTTGGTTTTGGGTTTTATTTTCATTGTGGTTAGGGTTAGGGTTAAAGGCCTAAGGCTAGATTAGGCTTTGGTTTAGAGTTAGGGTTAATATTAGGTTTAGGCTTAAAATTAGGGTCAGGTTAAATTTTGGATCGTGAATTGAGTTTATTATTAGGATTAAAATTAGGATTAGTGTTATGCTTAGCTTTGAGTTTAGAGTTTGGGTTTAAATTAAGGTTTGGTTTAAGGGTAGGAATTGGGTAAGATCTAGGACTAGGGTGAAGTTAAAGGTTAGGATTAGGTTTAAATATTCAGCTAAGCTTAGTATTTGGGATAGGATTATGATTAGGGTAGGATTAGGGTAAATGGTATGTTTATGGTAAAGTTTTATGTTTTGTTTAAGGTAATGTTGAGGTTATGAGATGGGGTTAAGTTTGGGGTTAGTTTTAGTGTTAGCTTTGAATTTCCCCTTGAATTTATTTTAAACTTACCATTGGGGTAATAGCTATGGTTATGGTTAGGTTTATGGTTAGAGTTAGAGTTAGAGTTAGGGTGCAGTTTATAATTAGGATTAGGGTTAGGGTTATACATAAAGTAAGGGCTTGCCTTAAGGGTAGGTTGAGGTTCAGTGCAGGAATCAGTTTTGACTTAGGATTAATGTTAGGTTTAAGTTTAGAATTAGGAGTAGGGTTACTGTTAGGGTTGAGTTTGTTTAGGGAGAAAATTAAGGTAAGGGATAGAGTTAGCTTTGGGGTGAGGCTTAAGATTTAAATATGGGTTAAGTGTAGGTTTAGTGTTAGGGAAAGGGTTGGGGTTGAAGTTTGGTTTAGGTTTCAGGTTAGGATAGGTTTTGATGTAGTGTTAGTGTTAGGGTCAGAGTTAAGGTTAGGTTTTGGCTTAGGGTTTGGGTTAGGTTTAGGTCTAAGGTGAAGGTGGATTTAGTATTAGGGTTTGTGTTAGGTTCAGTATTATTTTTAGAATTAGGGTTAGGTTTTGAGTTGGTTTAGAATTATAGTTGAGCTTATGATTATTGTTAGGAATTAGGGTTATGATTAGAGTGAGCTTTTAGGTCAGGATTTGGGTCTAAATCAGGGTTAGGTGTAGTGTTAGTGTGAGTTATAGGGTAAGGGCTGGGTTAGTGTCCTTTATAGAATAATTGTTAGGTTTAAGGCTTGCTTTTGACTTACAATTGTTTACAATTGGGTTGTTTACAATTGGGGCTGGAGTTAGCTGTGAGGTTGTTAAGGGTGTGGTTCTGGGCAAAGATATGCTAAGGGCCAACTTCTGCTTCTGTAATCTGCTTGCTCGTTTGATGATTAACTAGGGTGTGGTTAATCTGCTTGCTTTGTTTGATGTTAACTAGAGTGTGGCTAGGCTTTATAAACTGCCTCTTTTGGGAGCTCGAGGCTGATCTCCTCCAACTCTGCGTGGTAGAGAGTCAGTTGCCGGCCGGCTAATAAAGGCTCATAATTCATCTCAATTGGCTCCGTGGGTCTTAGAATTGATTGCGCCACAACAAGGTAAGGCTTTCATTTAAATTAAGGTTAGGGTTATATTTGAGTTTATGACTACAGTTAAGATTAGGGTTAGGGTTAGAGTTATTGTTGAGGTTAGAGCTTGGGTTTAAATTAGTTTGTGTTAGAGTTATGGTTAGGGTTAGTTTTAAGCTAGGTTTTAGGTTTAGGGATAGAGTTACAATTGAGGATAAGGTTTGGGTTTCAGACAGGTTTAGGGTAAGCATTAGGATCTGGTTATGATCTATGGTGAGAGGTAGGATTTGGGTTATTTTTAGGGTTAGGTTTTGATTTAAGGTTAGGTTTGGATTAGAGTTAGAGTTAGCTTTGAGATTAGGGTTAAACATAAATTAGAAATAGTGTTTAGGGCTATTGTTAGGGTTAAGGGTTGAGTTGATGATTAGGTTTTGGATTAGGGTGAGGGTTTTATTTACCTTTGAGGTTAGGTTTTGGGTTTCAGTCAGTGTTAGGTTTCAGTTTAGGCTTCAGTTTAGGATAAAGGTCAGGTTTTCAATTACAGTTAGATTTAGAGATAGGTTTGGGTGTGAGTTTATGATTAGACTTAGGGTTAAGATAAGGGCTAAGTTTATGTTTAGGTTTAGGATTAACTTTAGGGGTTAGGTTTATTTATTTGTTATGTACATGGCTCTTGTTCAAATTAGATTTAGGGTTAGAGTTAGGGCTCGGGTCAGAGTTTGCTTTGAGCTAAGGGTTTAGGTATAAATTAGGGTTAGGTTTATGGTTAGGATTAAGGTACAGTGCAGGTTTAGGTTTAGGTTAATTTTAGGATTAGATTTTGAGTTAAGTTTAGAATTAGGGTTAGACTTCAGCATTGGGTTGAGTTTCTGATTAGGGTTAATCTTATGGTTAGGGTTAGCATTCACATTGAGTTTGTGGTTAGTTTTAAAGTTAGGGTAAATTTTATAGTTACTATTAAGATTTGGGCTGGAATTAAGGTTCTTTTGCCATTTAGGATTAGAATTTGGTTAACATTTGAGTTTATGTTAGGTTTAGGATTAGGGTTAGTTTGAGATTTGAGGTCAGGGTTTGTTTTAAAAGTAGAGTTGAAGTTAGATTAGAGTAAGAACTAAGATAGGGTTAGCTTTAGGGCTAGTATTAGGGATAAGGTTAGGTTTTGAATAAGGGTTAGAGTAAGAGTTAGAGTTGGGGGTTATTGTTAGGTTTAGCATGGAGTTTATGATGATGAAGAGGATTAGGGTTATGTTTAAAGTTGTATTTGAGTTTAGTATTTGGGATTGAATAGGGATAGGTTTATGTTTAAGGTTGAGGTGAGGGCTAGGTTCATGAGGGCCTAGTAATTGAGGTAACTTTGAGTCAGAGATCAGGGTTAATTTGGGTTTGGGATTGGGCTAGAATAGTTTACACTTAGTGTTAGGGTTACTGTTAAGTTTTCACCTAGGGTTAGGTTTATGGTTAGAATGAGGGTTAGAGTTAAGATGTTTGAGTTTATGATCATGGTTAAGGTTAGGGTTAGGGTTAGAGTTAACCTTGAGGCTAGGGTTTAGGTTTAAGTTAAGGTTTGTGTTAGGGTTAAGGTTAAGGAAAAGGCTAGCTTTAAACTGAGCCTTAGGGTTAAGCTTAGAGTTAGATTGAGGTTAAGATTAGGGTTTCAGATTGATTTAGTGTTAGCATTACCCTTAGGTTATGGTCTATAGTTCACATTAGTGCTAGGACTAGTGTTACTTTTTGAGTTAAGGTTATATTTGTATTAGGGTTAGAGTGAGCTTTGAGGTTAGCATTAAATAGATTAAGGTCTCCTGTTAGGGTTACACATATGATTCATGTTAGAATTAGAGTTGGTATAGGTTAGGGTAATGCACGGGTTATGTAAGTTACCTTGGTTTAGGGGTAGTGTTAGGTTTAGATTACTTGGTAGGCATTACATTTATGATTAGGATTAGGTTTAGATTTAGGGTTAGATTTAGCTTTAGAGTTAGGTTTTGAATTCTAATTTGGGTTGGTTTACATTTAAGATCAGGGTCAGAGCTCTGGGTAGGGTTAGGGTTGGAAATCAGATTCTATTTGAATCTGATTAGGGCTTGCTTTGAGGTGAAGGTTTGGTTTTAAGTTGGGGTTAAGTTTAGGGTTTCAGTAAGGGCTGGTGTTATAATTGGCTTATACTTAAGTTTAGGGTTGTGTCTTAGGTTTAGGGTTAGGTTTTGAGTTTAAGGTCAGGTTAGGATGAGGGTTGAGGTTCTGTTTAAATTTAGGTTTACAGTTAGAGTAATGTTTATAGTAAGGTTCAAATAAGGGTAAAGGTTAGATTTAGAGTTAGGTTCAAGACTGCCTGGTTATGATCATGGTTAGGGGTAGGTTAAAGTTAGAATTTGATGAGGTTAAGGTTTGAATTTAAATTAAGGTTCTTTTTAGGGTTAGGTTTTTAAATAAGTTTAGGGGTAGTGATAGGGTTCAATTAAGGTTTAAGGTTAAGGCTGAGTTTATGATTAGTGTTAGACTTAGTGTTAGGGCTAGGTGTAGGGTTAAGTTGGGCTAAGGGTTTAGATTATGTTTAGGTGTAGGGTTAGGTTTGTGGGTTAAGTTTAGTTTTTTGTTATGTTCATGTTTCATGTTAGAGTTAGATTTAAGGTTAGGTTTAGGGTTATGGTTAAGATTTAGGGTTAGGTTTAGGATGCAGGCCAGGTTGAAGGTTAGTAAGGGATAGGGATAAAGTTGGGGTTAGAAATTCAGTTAAGAGTGAGGTTAGATGTAGGGTTAGTGTTCAGTTTATGATTAGGTTTAGGATTAAAGTTTGGATATGGCTTTGAGTTAGCATTAGTGTTAGGGTTAGGGATATGGTTAAGTTTAGGCTTAGACTTAAGATTGCTTTGATGACTAGGGTTAAGTTTAGGGTTTGAGTTAGAGTTAACCTTGATGTTAACTTTTATGTTTAAATTAGGGTTAGAGTCAGGGACAAAGAAGGGTAAGGAAAAGGGCTACGGTTAGATTATGGTCGTAGTTATTGTTAGGGTTAGAATTGGTGTTAGATTTTAGGTTAGGTTAAGAATTATGGTTAGGATTGAGTTTATGATTTGGCTTACTTTAGGGTTAGAGTTATCTTGGAGGCAATGGAGTGATTTAAACTAGTGTTAGGATTAGGTTTTGGATAAAAGCTATTATAAGGTTAAGTTTAGGGTTAGAGTTAGCATAATGACTTTGGATAGGGTTGTGTTTTGAGTCAGAGTTAGGTTAAAATTTGAATTCTTCATTAGTTTTAGGATATGAGTTCGATTTAGCTTTGTAGTCAGCATTTGGTTTTAAATTAGAGTTGGGGTTAGGGTTTGAGTGAGATTTAGCATAGGGTTAGGGTTAGAGTTAACTCTGAGATGGTAATTTGTTTTTAAATTAGGGTGATGTTTAATGGTATGATTAGGGTAAGTGCTGGTGTTTGATTAGTTTTAGGGTTAGGTTTTGGATTAGGATTAGGTTAAGTTTTAGAGTTGCATTTAGGGTGAGAGTTAGGATTGAGTTGATGATTTAAGTTAAGTTTAGAGTTAGGATTTGGGTTTAAATTAGTGTTAGGTTTCAGGTACATGATAGGCTTAGGGTAAGGGTTATGGTTAAGTTTAGGGTAAGGATTAGCATTAGGTTTTAAATTAGGATTAGCATTAGTATTAAAGTTAGCATCAGTTTTGAAGTTATGTTTTAATTTAAATAAAGGATCCTTAAGGTTAGGGTTAGAGTTAGATGTAGGTTTGGATTTATGGGGTAGGGTTTTGTTTAGGTTTATAGTTAGTTTTAACATTAAGGTTACAGTTGAGTTTATGATTAGATTTGGTGTTAAGATTAGGGTTAGGATTAGTCCTGAGGTTAGGGTTTGGGTTTAAGATAGGGTTACATTTAGGGTTAGGCTAAAGTCTATGGTTAGGAGTATGTTTGAGTCAGAGATTACAGTTAGTTTTAAAATATGGGTTAGCATGTGAGTTAGGGTAAGGTTTGGATTAGTTTTTGAGTTAGGGCTAGGGTTAGGTATAGAGGTAAGTTAAGGTTAGAGGTAAGTTAATGATTATGTTTAAAATTAGGGTTGGGGTTGAAAACAGCTTTGAGGTTAAGGTTTGGTTCTTAATGAGTAGGTTTAGAATAAGGCCTAAGTTTACAGTATGGGTTCAGATTCAGATGAGAGCTCAGTTTAGGCTATAATTTACATTTGTAGTTAGGGTTAGGATTAAGATTAGAGTTCAGTTGATTAGGTTTAGAGTAAATTTTGAAGGAAGGGTTTGGGTTTAAATTAGGAATGACTTAGAGTTTGGATTAGGTTTATAGTTAAGGTGAGGGTTAGGGTGGGGTTAAGGTTGACTTTATAATTTGGTTAAGGTGAAGGTTAGGGTTCAAATTTGATTGAAGTTTAGGCTTTGGGTTTCCAATAAGGTTAGAGTTGTATTTAGATTTGAGGCTAAGGTTTTTTTATTTTCATAAGGGTTCTGTTTAGATTTAAAGTTAGGTTTGGGGTAAGAACTAGGTTAACTTTAAGGTTAGGAATAGATTTAAGTTTAGGGTTTTAGTTAGGGTTAGGCTGAAGATTCCGGTTAGATTATGGTTCATGTTAGAGTTAGGGTTACGTTTTGAGTGAGGTTTAAATTTAGAGTTAGCTTTAAGTGTTAGATTTATGGCTAAGGTTGAGTTTATACTTATGGTTAGTTTTACAGTTAGCTTTGAAGTTAACAGTTGAATGAAAATAGGTTTAGCTTTTAAGTTAGAGTTAAAGTTGAGACATGGATAAATTTAGGATAATAGAGTTAGTGTTAGCTCTTGAGACAGGGTAGGCTTATAGTTAAGGTTAGAGTTAGCTTTGAGATTAGGGTTTAATGTAAATTAGGATTAGGGATAATATTAACGTTATTTTTGAGGTGATGGTTTGGGCTGCATTAGTGTTAGGGTTAAGGTCGCATAAAAGTTAGGATTAGGTTAGTTTTAGGGTTACAATTGGGAATGAGTCTTGTGTTAGGATGAGGGTAAGCCATACAGTTAGAGGTAGCTTTGAGTCTTGAGTTTGTGTTTCATTAGTGTTAGGCTGAAGGTTAGGTTTGAGTTTTGAGTTAGGGTTAAGGTAGTGGTCTCCTACTCATCAAACTCATGTATTGTGTAAAACAGGTAGTAAAAGAGTGGCACTTACTTCTCATTATTTTGTACCAAATGAGATAGTTGTCAACTGAGTTCCGCACAGTATTCCATTAGGTAAATAGAACTGAAACCATTTTGTAATGCACATAGTGCTGTGTTGAAACACAATCTGTAATCTCTGTTCACAACAAGTTACTTGTAAAGTGTGAATCACATTTATCTGTCAGAGAATGGAAACTAAACCATTCTCAGATGCCTTTGGATTTACTATCCTTTCAAAAAGATGTTTCAACAAAGTCTCAGCGCACTGTGCTCAGAACTGCGCTTAGACAATGAATGGAAATCACATTTTTTTTGTAATGCTTGTCACATTAAGGTTGGCATTAAGCCTCCACAGGATTCTCTTGTAGAATGGAGCACCACTAATCTAGTCACGCAAGGAGCAAAGTTGATCACATGACTTGTTATCAGTACCTTTCTAATAGGCAAATTAGAACATCTATTTAGAAATTTTTTTTAACCCCAACCCTAAACCTAATCTCACAGCACACAGTTACCTCCATCCTAACCATAACCCACACCTTACACATAACAATAATCCTAACTTCAATTGAAACCATAAAGTTAACCTGAATCCTAACCCTACACCTAATTTGAACCCTAATATTAACCCCACTTGAACCTAACCCTGAAAGTAGAGCAAACCCTGATCATTATCCTAGACTCTATACTACCCCCAAACCTGACCCTGACACTATGAAACTCACGCTTAACTGTAACCCTATTTCTAACATCATACAAAACACTAACCTCAACTCTAGCCATAACCCTAACCCTAAACTTAACTTTAATCCTGACTTCACAGCTAACCTCAACCCTAATCTTAACCCTAAACCTAATATTAACCTAATTCTAACCTCAACACAAACCGATGCATAAAATAATCCCAACACTTATCCTGACACCAACACAAATAATAAAGCCAAACTGATATCTAATCTTGACACCAACCCTAACCCTACCAATAAGAGTGACTCTAATTCTAAGCCTAATTCTCACCCTAGTCCTAAACATAGCTTTAGACATGACAGTATGCATTTGAGTTCCCTTCAAAAAAAATCATGCTGAATAGAATGTCCTCAGGTCAAACTCTTTACTACATGCATTACAGTTAAGTGTGACATTGATTTTCTGACTAAGCGCTGTTTAAAACTGAGTTTTAGTGCTCACACAGTGTGCTCATAGCTCATCAAAAACATATTTTAAACACAGACCACATGGACCGCGAATGTGTTTAGTTCCCATACACTGAGAGCAAATGTGATGAACAAAGCTTGAAAGTAACTGTGAAATCATATTTAAACACCAACTACTGAAAAGATTTCAATTGTTTTCACCAAAATAACACGCGGTTGAACAAAACTTGCAAGTAGCCTGTTTCATACGAATTAATTACTAGTAAGATTCCACCCTTTACTACCCGCTTTACACAATGTGTAAATCTTAAAGAGTAGAAGGCCACTGGCCTAAAGAGTGTTTCCAAGTAGCTTCTTAAGATGCAGTTTAAATCAAGTCGTGTCATAAACTTAGCTGTAAGCACAACATGACATGTCTGAGTTTCATTTCAAGAAAGAACCCTGCTGAAAAGAGGGTAATCAAGTCAATCACTTAACCTCGTGCATTATAAATATGATACAAATTTCCTGACTAAGCACTTCTACAGAGGCAGATTTGGTGCTCACGTAGTTCCTCATCTAAAACATCTTTTGAAAATGTTGGTCCCATTCCACGTGCATTAGAAAACGCATTTAGTATCCATTCATGGAGGGCTTAAGTTGAGGACAGAGTTTGCAAACAACTTCTAAACAAAATATTTTAATCATATTTAAGAACACCAGACCCTCAATTTATGCGGTATTTTTTACACGAGTTTTTTTTTAATGCGGTAAATATCTCCGCCGCCTGCCCCCCTCCCCATTTTAGCAGATTTTTTATACACAGTTTCCATTTACATGATCTTATTTTACATGTTTCTTTGTTTTCTATTTCCATTATTGGCGATTACTCTTTCTAAAAATCAATAGCTTAACTCAGCAATATACAAAAAAACTAATACTAACCCAAGTATTAATGTTCTTCCCATTCATTGGATGGCAAATAAAAAGTATGGGTGACTTCTGATGTTTTCCAGGATTCGTTTTACAAATGTTTTGCTATAGAAGCTGAAAATTATATGAAGGAAAAATGTCTACCTTTTAAAATGCATACTTTTAGATAATGCACCTGATCATCCACACAATTTAGAACATCCAAATATAAAAGTTGTATATTTGCCACTAAATACAACTTCTTATCCGACCTTTAGATCAAGGCATTATTTCCATCTTTAAAATTAATTATGCTAAATGGAGTTTTAATGATATTTTTAATAAACTTGAAGATAATGACTCACAGTTAACATAACCTGGAATAAATACACAATTTTAAGTTGTATCAAGAATATTGTTTTTAGTGATGTTAGAGGCATAGTGAAGTGAGTGATGTCCCCAGGTCTCTCTTGTTTAAATAACAGTAAGCTGGGGGCTGAGAAAAAAAATGGTGTAGATGATAGAGGCTCTGTTCATCCCTCTTGTGACCAAATCAAAATTGTGACAGAAATGTGGAAAAACAGCAAGGAAAGTCACCTGGGATCTAGATGAACAAGCCCTACAACTAGGGAGAGAAATAAGAAATCATCCTGCAACAGGAGGAGGTAGGACGAGGTAAGGACACGAGGGCTCTTAAAGGGGCCATCCCCATCAGTGGACTTTCATGGTGAAAGACCTGCTCTCTCCCTCTCTGAGCATCAGCACAGGGGCAGCTGCTCTGAGGGCACCAGGGACTTACAGGGGGACACTGAGTTGTCAGAGTGAACCAGAGGCAAGGATCTCTCCCAAAGAGAAGTGCCAGTGGTATCCATTATTCTTCCGTTGAGCACTGCATCCCCCCGCCCCCTCATAGTGTGCGAACTCAGCACCACCATAGCTCAGACTCTGTCCATCTGTGACTGGACCTAGCAGGGTCCTCTGCAGTGGATTTTCCTAAAACTCCACCCCTTCCCAAGCTCTTTCAGGCCCCCACCCCCAAGCACCAGGTGTGTCCTCGCTTAGTCAGGTGCTCCTTGCTGAGCAGCACCAAGACTCACACTGGTGGCAGCTGGCCTCAGTTTCAGGACTGAGCCACTGGACATCTACTTCACAAAGCTGTACTGATAAGACCGCTTAATACATAGAAACAGACATAGAAAGGCAGCCAAAATGGAAGACAAAGAAGCAGAAACCATATGAGAGAACAGAGATCCAGTAATAATGGAGTCAAGTAATCTAACAGATGCAGAGTTCAAAACACTGGTTATAAAGATGCTCAATGAACTTATGGGGAGTGTAGATGAATTCAGTGAGAACTTTAACAAAGAGATTTTAAAAAAACATAAAAATGGAAATGGAAATTATAAAAGGGAACCAGTCAGAAATGAAGGACACATAATCTGAGATGAAAAGTATATTAAATGGAATAAACAGGGAATAAAAAAGAGGATCGAACGACCGATACAGAGGATGGGGAAGCCAGGAACACCCAATCAAAATGGCAAGAAAATAGAAGCCAAGACTATAATAATATAGTCTATGGGACACTATCAAATGTAAGAGTATCTGTCATAGGGGTACCTGAAGGAAAACAAGACGTTAAAGAACTATTTGAAGAAATAATGTTGGAAAATTTCCCTCATTGGTGAAGGAAATAGACATACAACCTCAGGAAGCTCTGAGTCCCAAGAAAGAACTCAAAGAGGCCCACACCAAGACATGTCATAATTAAAATGCCAAAATTCAAATAAAAATAATCTGAAAAGCAGCAAGAGAAAAGCAGTTAGTTACTTACAAGGGAGCACCCATAAGACTGGCAGCTGATTTCTCAAAAGAAGCTTTGCAGGACAGAAGGGCTTGGCACAAAGTATTCAAAATGATGAAAACCCAGGATCTACAACCAAGAATTGTTTATACAGCAAAGCTATCATTTAGAGTTGAAGAACAGATAAAGAGCTTCCCAGACAAAAATAAGCTAAAGGAATTTATCAACACCAAGCCTGCATTACAGGAAATGTTGAAGGGACTTCTTTAAGAAGGAAAAACATATATCTAAAACAGAAATAAAAATGGTAATATCTACATTCCAATCAACAAGTACCACAAATGGAAAAGAATTAAGTGTTCCAACCAAAAGATGGGATGCCTGAATGGATAAGAAAACAAGACCCCTACATATGCTGCCTACAAGAGACTCACTTCAGATTAAAAGACACACACAGACTAAAAGGAAGAGGATGAAAAATGATATTGCCTTGATAGACCTAGAGGGTATTGCGCTGAATTAAATGGGTTGGATAGAGGAAGAAATATCACATAATTTCACGTACATGTGGACTATAAAGAACAAAATAAACAATAATAAGAATAAAAGTGGAAATAAACTTATGGATACAGAGAATATTTTGAGGACTACTAGATGGGTATGGGGTTGGAGGTTGGAAAAAAAAGGCAGAGATTAAGAGGTACAAACGGATAGTTGCAGAATAGACATAGAGATATAGAGTGTAGTGTGGGGAAGATGGTTAATAATGTAATAATATATTACATTATATATATATATATATATATATATATATATATATATATATATATATATATATATGAGAGAAGAGGGATACTAGATTTAGGGGGTAACTGCTTTGCAAGTTATGTAGATCTCTCTGATCATTGTGCTATACAACTGAAACATGCCAAGTATAATTGAAAAAAATTCCCTGAATTTTCCAATATAAATACGAGCAACTAATTGTTTATTATGCTTCAATAAAGCTGGGAAAAAATTAAAAATAAAAAGACGCGTGGACCAGATAATCCATGTAAATTGAGGGACGGGTGTAGTCTCATTTTATACACGAGGAGATACAGTTCAAGACCCCAAGTGGATGCCTGAAATTGGATGGTACCAAATTTTATTATATACTGTTTTTTTAATACATAAATACTTATGATAAAGTTTAACTTACAAATTAGGCATGGTAAGAGATAACAATAATAATCAAAAATAAAATAGAATAATTATAACAATACACTAATAACAGTTTATGTTAATGTACTCTCTCTCTCTCTAAATATTTTATTATACTCTGTCCACCTTTTCACTTAGAAGAAGCACTTTACAACTTCTTTTTGGTATATCCGAATTACCAGAATCACTACTCTTTCACTTTGGGGTCATTAGATAAAATATGGGTTACTTGAACACAAGCTCTGTGATACCACGACAGTCATCGATCTGATAACTGAGAGAATTACTAAATGACTAATGAGTGGGTAGCATATACAGCATAAATACATTAGACAAAGGTCTGATTCACACCTCAGGCAGGGTAGAGTCAAGTTTCATCACACTACTCATATAACATGCGATTTAAGACATATTTGTTTCTGGAATTTTCCATTTAATATTTTTGGACTACAGTTGACTGTAGGGAACTTAAACCCTGCAAAATGAAACCATGGATAAGGGTGAGGGGACTACTGAATGTGAGCCAGAAAATGGAGGACTCCATGGGAGCTTGAGATATGATCCAGGTCGAGGACAACGTCTAATGACTACAAATGGCCTTTTGCAAGTCTTCAGATTTCAGCAATTTCTTTTCCTCATGCATAGATTTCTGAGACTTGAGCCCAGCAATGGAAAACATGAAAATGCAGAAAATCATACAGACAGAATGTTGGCTGAAGATGATCTTCAAATCTTGGTCTAGTGAAAAGGGAATTCGTGAAAAGAAAAGATGTCTGATAAGGATGGGTAGTTTTAGGGCACATTTCTATTTCAAATTGAAAGCAAAAGCAAAAGTATAGCGCCGTTAGCAGGTTTCCCCAAACTGGGTTTGCTGCAAGGCAGCCATGTTTCTTGGTGCCTTTGTCTCTAGGTGGTGTTTTTTTCAGACTAGCTGGGAGGGAGAACAGGACCTGGAGGTAAGGCTAGTTGGCTTTTCTGGAGCCATACTGCTATCACAAGGAAGTAGTTTTGCAAAGTCCACAGCTGTAAAGCATAATTATGCGAAATCTAGCAGTTAAGAAACGTCTAGCTAATTCAAAGGCTGAATGGGCCCTGACCAAACTGGGCCTCCTGTACTAGAACTTGGTATTCCAGGAGCTCTGGACAAAGGAAGAATGTTGGTGGAGAAGCCACTGAATGAGGGTCCAGGAGTGTGGCAGGGATTTTCTTCCCACTGTGGGTAGAACAAGAAGAAACCACTCAGAGCCTATGCAGAGCTTCTGGGCATTTGTTTCCTGTTCCTACTCCTTAAGGAAAGAGGAAGTTGGTCTGACACAAGGTGTCCCTGTACTCTAGGGCCTGGGCCCCCTGTGAAAGCAGGGTCAGAGTTGGAGTCAGGGATGGGAATCTCATTCCATGTGACATCTAACAGCAACCACGCTGCAATTTGGAGTTCTCAGGGACACCCAAAAATCTGTTGCTTCCATTGCCTGGAGTTAGGATGGCCTGAGGAGGAGTGTATGCCACCCTGCTATGCCAAGCCAATAACTTCCAGAACAGCAGTAGGAGTGCCAATGTACACAAAGATGGGAACCAAGAATATACAAGAAGTCTTGGAAGTATTTTCCAAGCCTAGCAGGCAGTGGCTTTGCAAATTTCTTCTAGGATTCAGTGTGAAGGCCTAACCACTTAAATGAACTTGTTCTCATCTCAGCTCTCATAAGGAACAGAAATGGGTTCTTAAGTCATTGGCTTTTCCTCTAAGAAAGATGAGACCCTTGAGGTCTGGGACCTAATTATTCATTTATATCAGCAAGTATTATTCTCTATGCCTGCTTTGTGCCTTTTACTGAAGATTCCTTATAGGTTTGACAAGATATCCTTTGGGGAGTTGAGCATATCAGGACCCCTGAACACTTGCCTCTTTTAGTAACACTCTTCTGTAGTCAAGATGATCACAGTATATAACTCCTTAAGGAAAGGCTGAACAATCTATGAAACAAGCATTAGTATTTTGATCTTTTTTCTTCTCTCTCTTCTAAATCTAGTTTATTTGAATGTTTGCATGAGTATGCATATGTTTAGCTCACATGGAATTGTTGATATAACTTTAGCATGAAGACATTCTTGGGTTTTGAGGTTTTTTTCCTTCTGTCATACATTTCCCAGTCCTTATATCACAAGACCATCTCACATGTCATTAAATGTCCTTCAGAAGAGTGAATTTTGTCACTTAGAAGTTTGCTCGAAGATTTGTGTTTTCTTCACTGTAAAAAGTGACTTTTTCATTTCCATATGTGAACAGAACTATGGGTATTTTTTTATATATAGAAATGGAATCTTACACTGGAGGCTATTTTAAAGCCTGAGGGCTACACCTTTTGACTTTAGGATCTTACACTTAGCATAATGTAATTGCTCACGTGTCAATAATTTCTTTTTATTGCTAAGTGGTATTTAATTGTATGACTATGTCACTGTTGGTATATGAGTTCTTCCCAGCTTATGATAATTATGAAGATAGCTGCTATAACATTCACATGCAAGTTTTGTGTGGAAATATGTTTTTATTTATCTTGGCTAAATACCGAGTAGTGGAACTGCTGTGTCACATGGTAAGCACATATTTAACTTTATAAGAAACTGCTAATGTTTTTTTTTTCTAAATAGGCTGTACCATTTTTGAATGTCCACTACTAAAACGTGAGAGTTTAATTCAGTTTTTACCATTAAGTATGATGTTAGCTATAGGTTTGTCTATGAATGTTCTGTTCTATTACTAGTTTGCTGAATTTTTATCATGCTTTTTCTGCATCCATTGAGATTATCATAATTTTTCACTTAGTCTGTTAATATGATGAATTACATTGATTGATTTGTGAATTTTAAACCAACCTTGAATATCTAGAATGAACTCCACTTGGTTGTGATGTGTTATCCATTTTATATATCATTGGATTCAATTTGCTCATATGTTTTTAAGGATTTCTATGTCTATGTTCATAAGGGATATTGGTCTGTATTTTTGTTTCCTTGTAATATCTTTGTTTGATTTTGTTATCAAGGTAAATATATCCTCATAAAATGAGTTGTGAAGAGTTTTCACCTCTTCTATATTCTGGAAGTTTGTATAGAATGAGTATTATTTTTTCCTTAAAAGTTTGATAAAATTCACCAATGAAACATTCTTGGTGAATTTTCTTTGTTGAATGAGCTTATGCAGTTTGTGTTTTTCAAGAAATTGTCCATTTCAACTATATTGTCAAATATAAAGGTCTAAACTTGCTCATAATATTTTTATTATCCTATTAATATCTATAAGGTTTGTAGTGAATGGCATCTCTTGAATTCTTGACATTGGTAATTTGAGTCTGGAGTGTGCTCTCAACATGCCTAGAAGTTTAATGTTATTGATCTTTTTGAAGAATTAGATTTTTATTTCATTAATTTTCCCTACTGATTTTCTGATTTCAATTTCATTGATCTTTTTATCATTATTATGTCCTTCCTTCATATTACTTTGGGCTTAATTTGCTAATCTTCTAGATTCTTAAGATAGAAGCTTTGGTCATTGGTTTGACATTTCTATTTTTTATTATAAATATGTAATGATACAAATTTTGCTCTAAGTACTGCTTAACTGCATCTCACCAATTTTGCTGTTTTGTTTTTATTTTTCTTCAATTTGAAATATTTTCTCCTTTTCCTGTGACTTCCTTTGTTCTAAATGTTATTTCAAAGTCTGTTATTAAATGTCTAATTATTTGAGAATTTTCCAGATATCTTTTTCTTATTGATTTCTAGTTTAATTCTGTTACCATCAGAAGAAGTGTACACAGATTTCAATTTTTAAAAATATGTTTAGTTTTGTTTTATGACCTAGAATATGGTCTTCATTAATGAATGTTCAATGTACACTTGAAAAGAATGTGTATATTTGCTGTATGTCATTTAAATCAAGTCCATAATGTTGTTCAGGTCTTTTATATCCATACTTATTTCCTGTCTACTTGCTGTTCTTTGTAATACTGAGAGAAGAGTACAATTGGAGTTGAAATTTCTAACTATATATGTGAATTATCATACTTTTTTTCAGTTCTCAGTTTTTGCTTCATATATTTTAAAGGTTTCTTTCTTTCTTTCTTTTTTTTTCTTTACAGGAGAAAAGAAAAGTTTTATTAGAAAGGAAAGTACACTTCCAGAAGTGGAAGTGGGCCTGAGCAAGAGAAGCATGGCTCAAAAGGCCTGAAGTTTCTTTTTAAGTGCATAAACACTTAGAATTGTTATGTTTTCTTGGTGAATTGACCCCTTTATCTTTCTGTGATTTTCCTCTTAATCCCTAGTAATTATTTCTTCCAAAGTCTACATTGTCTGAGATTAAGAGAGGAACTATGCCTTTCTTTTGATTAGTGTTCACTTGGTATATATTTTTCTATCATTTTTATTTTTAATATATCAATATCTTTATAATTAAGGTTGATTTCCTGTCACCAAAGTATAACTTGTTCTTACTTTTTAGAATTCAATCAGAAAATCTGTCTTTTGAATAGAATGGTTAAATTATTTACATTCAATGTAATTATAGATATGGTAGCATTTAAATTAATAATTTTGCTGGTTTTTTTCTACTTGTTCCTTTTCTCATCTTTTCTGGAATCCTACTAGATCAAATGAGTATTTTTTATGATTCCAGTTTTATCACTATTAGTTCATTTTAAATTTGTATGTGTTTGACCCAAGGTTTAAAAATGTATACATATAATTAATCCCAGTCTGATTTCAAATAATATATGCCTCTTATGTAATGTAAGAACTTTATGACAATATACTCTTGCTTCCTATCTTTGTGTTGTCATCCTACCTCTTATACTACCATTTTTGTATAGACAACCAAATTGTTTTAGAAATAAGAAATAAGAAAATTATTTATTACAATTAGAAATAAGAAAAAAGGTCTCTTGTATTTACCTTCAACAGTTTCTACAGATCTCCAATTCTTTGTGTCAATCCCAGGTCTGCTTATCACATTCTTTCTGCCTGAAGAGTTTTCTTTAATATCTACTGTAATGAAAGTCTGCTGATAATGAATTCTCTTAGTTTTTGTTTGTTTGGAAATCTACTTCTCCTTATTTTGAAAGACATCTTTTATGGTATAAAGTTTGGGAATCATTTTTTATGTTCTGTTTGGGAATCATTTTTTATGTTCTGTTTTGATTACTGTTAAGATGCAACTCCATTTCATTATATCGTTAATGTCTGCTATACATTTTATATTTATTCTTCTCCAGGAAATATTATGTCTTTTGTGTTTTTTTGTGGCCATTTGTCCTCTAAATTTTCTTTTTATCTTTGGTTTTTGCAAGTTTGACTGACAATCGATGTGTCTTTGTATGCGTGTGTGTTTAACTACTTGAGATTTTCTAAGCTTATTAGATCTGTGACTTGAGGTCTCTTATTTTTTTTTTTAATTCTCAGTCATTATAAAAAAAAATATTGCCTTTTCCTTTGGTGATTTCAATTGAATGTATGTAGATTATTTGATATTGTCTTACGGTTTTTGGTACTCTATATTGTTTCTCCCAACTCTTGTTTTCTTTTCTGCTTGAGCTTGGGTAATTGTTATTGACCTTCCTTAATTAAGTTCCAAGAGGCTTCCTCTAGTCCCTCCCACTCTGTGAGGACACCAAGACCCCACCCTACAACTTCCAGTGCCAGGACTTCCTGGAAGATAATGGTTCAGTCCTGCCTCCCTGCTGGCCAGCTCCTACACCTGGGCCTTCACCTTTGTCACACCAGCTTCGGGTCTTTGGTCAGAGCTCCTAGAATAACTTAGAAAAGCTAGAGAGGCCCAATCTGAAGCCATGGCCTCTGCAGGCTGGACCCTTCTGAACAGAAAGTCCTCAGGGAAACAAAGCAATAATGGCATAGGTCGTTTTAAACCATTTCCTCAAGATGGCAGTAGTGCACCAGCTATATCAACAAGTACTTTCTCCCAGCCCCCACGGTTCCTTTGCACCCGCCCATCCTGTCTGTAAAAAATGTTACCAAGAGGCAAAGGCACCAGGAAGTATGGCTGCCTTGCATTTTGCCCAGGTAGAGAAAACCTACTCACACTGCGGCACTTTTGCTTTGGTTTTCATCTGCTGTCATACTGAGGCTTAAAACTACCCACTCTTATCAGGCATCTTCTCTTTGCAAATATTCAATTTCCACTAGGTCTAATCTTCAAAGTTCTGTTCTTGTTCACGCAGCATTATATCTCCAGCATTTTCATAAGTTATCAAGTCTACTTCTGGGGCAAGTATCAAGGATCTAGACCTAAACAGAAAAAGAAAATACTGGGAATTCAACCAGAAGGGAATTTCTAAGTACCAATCCATCTATCTGTCCTTACTTGGCTCATCTCTACCATTCTCAAAAATTCTCCTACATTTTCTGGGTAAAAAGGTAAGTGTTGAACTATTGGCAGCCATTTGACTGGGGCCGTAAGAGGAGAGTGCACATAGCTCTCATCACTATACAATGCTCCCCCATGGCAGAATACATAAATTTCAATCAGAGGTTACTCAGAGCTTTGACTCATATTTCATTTACCATTTGGAACACAAGGAAGTTCCCATGTTGTTAAATGGCTTTCAGTTGCTTTCTTATGACTATTGGGAATGTAGGTGTGTGTGTATTACCATTTATCTTATAAAAATCAACCTTAAAACCATTTTCTCATTAGTAACTAAGATGTGTTTGCCAAGGAGTCAAAAATAATCATGTGCTGATCAAGAGTAAAACTGTTGTCATAAAATATATTAAGTACTGATAACCTTTTGTATATTTACACCCATTATTTCAACACACATAATTCTATATTTATGGATTTACATATGCATCATTTTTTAGAACCCAAATTTTTACTTCTGATTCCTGGGTAGTTTGAAATTATCATGAACCATTTGTAAGACCTGGATTTTAGATAATAAAACATTTGCAAAGAACTACTTGATTGCTTCTTTAATTAAAGAGTATTAGTTAGGTTCTCATTTAATTTTTTGTATTAACATACAGGACATATAGTACTTACAATGCCTATTACAACTCAGGAATCTTGATCTTGAGACTTGCCTTACTTATTAATATAATGACAAATACTCTAATATTGGAACAGACACTAAATACTCATGTCCCAGAACATTAAGGCTCCTTTCTTTATATTTCTCAAAATTCTCACTAATTTTTAATCTTAAAATTTTTTAAGCTGTAAAGAAAAATGACAGCATTCAATAAATAAAGACTGAAATTTGTATCTCTCAAATTTAATCACCCAGAAGTGTACCCTAGGAAATCTTTAAGGAAGATGCATTCATAGCCTTTACATGAAGCTACAATATTTCATTAATGTCTCCTTTTATTTAAATATAATATGAGTATATGTCGACTGAGAATTTCAAGTCAGAAAGCATACTCACTATAACACTGATCATCATTGGAAATATGTAGCTTTTTAAAATGTATACATATATTATATACAGATATATATTACATATATAAATAAATGTTGACACGTTTGCTTCTCTTTAAACCTAATTGGATGCATACAGGGTGTAGTTTTGCACAGTTTTCAGCAGAACCTTATACTGTTTGCACACTTGCATATCAATATGTGTTTTCTAGTACTTGTAAATGTTTTTATATTTTACCCTAGAAGACCTTTCTATTCCAAGAAATTACAAAAGTTACACCTGCTGTTGGCAAATCATTTTAATTTTGAGCAATTATAAAGTAAAAAAACAAATGGTATCTCAATCATAAAAAAATTTAAAATGTCTTTGCCATGCATTCTTATTTCTTCGCTTTTTGCACAAATACTCTGAAAAAACAATGTTCGAATTCCCTTCTGCTTTGATCATTAAAACAAATTTTCCTCCCTTGTAGCTTCAATAGCTTTTAAAACATCATTAAATATTCTTTGGAATTCTGACATGTTTTAAAATACTGCCACCTGTTTTTGCACTTCTAGAAACAATTATGCTTCTTTACGATGTACCTGCTACAACAGCCATGTATGAAAAAGTGAACTGAAGTAACAGGTAATGCCACCTCTAGCAGACACTAACTTTTTAAATGTTGGGTTCATCTCCAATTCTCTTCATTTCCCATCTGTTTGTGAAAGGTCTAATGTAACACAACCGTGAAACGTTCTTGTCTTGGCAGGGTGGTTCCAGTTCTCTTCGGGGGCTCCCAGCTCCAATCTCGGTGTCGCCAAGACCTCCAGTAAGCACATTGTAAGCCATCAAAAATCATCTTGTCCACTGCACTCTGACCCTGCTACGAAAAGGTCCCAAATCCCAGAGCATAAGAACGCCACATGCTCTGAGGTACTGGGAGAGAGACAAATACCTGCAGGGGCAGTACTTTGTCTGTTAGTTGCTTCCTACGCTCCTTCCCATACTAGGAGAATACCAAACCCCACCCCATGACTTCCGGTGCCCGACTTCCTGGCAGCTCCTGGCTGTCCAGCCTCCCTGCTGGCCTCCTCTACGCCTGGACTCCACCTTCATCCAGAGCTCCAGGTAGGTCTCTGAAGGAGGCATTAAAGCCCAGCCGGTCAGCCTCCCCACAGAATGGACCTTTCCAAACTAAAAGTCATTATCAGAGAAACCTTTGGGGCTTTCTCCAGAGATTTCCTCATGATGGCGGTGTTGCTCCAGAAATTAAATCTAACACGCCCCTCCCCCAACTCTCTCGTCTCCCTCCCATCTGGTGCGAAAAAAAAAATGCTGTCAAGGGACAAAAGTGTCAAGAAATACGGTTTACCTTGCTTCTTGCCCAGTTTGAAGAAACCTGCTCACGCTATTGTGATTTTACTTTTGGATTCCATCTGCTATCAAATTGTGGCCTAAACCTACACTCTGATCAGGCATCTTTTTAGTTCAAGATCTCAGTTACCACTTACCTATTCTTTGCAGTTCTATTGTTTTTCCTCACTCAGCATTATACCTCCAGTGATTTTTTTTTTGGGGGGGGGAACACAAATTGTCTTGGGATATCAAGGGTCAAAAATCAAATATCTAGGTCTAAGGGAAAAAAGAAAATGGTTGCACCTAAGGGCTAAAGGAGCCCAAATCTAGGCACTAATACACACGGCTCTTGCCCTGGCTCAATTCTCAGGTTCCCTGGGAGCCCTCTTCCATTTTCTGGCCTGGGCACTAGACCTTGGTATATTTAAGAAACCCTATGATAAGTATCCAGAGAGTTCCGAAGACTGCATGATTTACAGTGCCCACTTGGAATGATACACATACTCAAATATGTGTAAATTCCAGTCAGAAGGGACATGATTTAGCCTCATGTATTGATCATTTGACTTTGGAACACAAGCACATCCCTAAGTCATTATAGGATCTACAGTGATTTCTTATGACTTTATTGTGTATTTGTAAGCCACTGACTATGTTTTCAGGAGCAATTGTTATAGCGTTTTCTCATAAAACTAAAACATGGTGCTTGCAAAAGATTCAGAAAATAACCATGTGTGATCAGTAGTAAAGTACTATCATAAAACAGATCCATAGTGATACCAGTGATAAATATTGGTATTATGTTTCAATATACACATACAAATTCAGTTTCCATATACTCATGCAGTCATTTCAATATGCACATACAAACGCATATATTTAGCTTCACACATGACAATAAGTTTGAATTAAAATAAGATTTACTTTGTATGTCATGTTTGGATATTATTTGCATGAAAAATTTGCAAGACCTCATTTTTTAGTAAATAAAACATTGTCAAAGACCTTCTTGATTGCCATATTCACTAAAAGATTAGAATCTCAATGAAGAAATGTTCAGTTCATATGACACTGATTTAACAACTGGAAATTGAATGCCTATAGTGCCACCATTCAGGTATCATGATTTTTTTTTCCGGCTTTATTGAAATATAATAGGCAATTAGTTGCTCGTATTTACATTGTACAATTCAATGATTTTTTTTTCCAATTATAGTTGGCATAAAATAATATGTTTCAGGTGTACAGCATAGTGATTAGAGATCCATTTAACTCACAAAGTGATCACCCCACAAAATCCAGTACCCCTCTTCCCGCTTACATATCTATTACAACATCATTGACTATTTTCCTTATGCTATACTTGATATCTCCATGACTATTTTCTATCTATCCATTTGTACTTAATCTCTTTGCCCTTTTCACCGTCAAAATACTCTCTGTATCTCTGAGTTTGTTTCCAATTTTGTTGTTGTTGTAGTTGTTTATTTTGATCTTTGGATTCCACATGTACATGAAATCATGCAATATTTGTCTTTATCTGATTTAACTTATTTCAGCGCAATACCCTCTAGGTCCATCGAGGCAATATCTTTTTCCATCCCCTTTTAGTCTGTGTGTGTCTTTTAATCTGAAGTGAGTCTCTTGTAGGCAGCATATGTAGATGTCTTGTTTTCTTATCCATTCAGCCACTCTAACTTTTGGTTGGAGCACATAATTCTTTTCCATTTGAGGTACTTGTTGATTGGAACGCAGTTATTACCATTCTTTATTCCTGTTTTTGATTTTTTTTTCTTTTTAAAGAAGTCCCTCTAACATTTCTCGTTATACTGGCTTGGGGCTGATAAATTCCTTCAGCTTATTTTTGTCTGAGAAGCTCTTTATCTGTCTGTCCTTCGCCGCTAAATGATAGCTTTGGTGGATAAAGTATTCTTAGTTACAGATCCTGGGTTTTCATCATTTTGAATATTTTCTGTCCTGCAAAGCTTCTTTTGAGAAATCAGCTGCTAGTCTTATGAGTGTTTTCTTGTACATAATTAACTGGTGTCTCTTGCTGCTTTTAAGATTCTCTCTTTGTATTTAACCTTTGGCATTTTAATTATGATGTGTCTTGGTGTGGGCCTCTTTGGGTTCCTCTTTCTTGGAACCCTCTGAGCTTCCTGTCTGTTTCCTTCACCAGGTTAGTGAAGTTTTCCATCATTGTTTCTTCAAATAGTTCAACTTCTTGTTCTCCCTCTTCTCCTTTACGTACCCCAGTGACACAGATATTGTTACATTTAATTGTGTCCCATAGGCTACTTAAATTATTATAGTCTTGGCTTCTTTTTTCTTGCTGTTTTGATTGGGTGTTCTGGGCTTCTTCATCCTCTGTATCGGTGGTTCAATCCTCTTCTTTATCCACACTATTGATTCCCTCTAATATACTCTTCACTCAGATAATGTATTCTTCGTTTCTGACTGGTTCTCTTCTATAATTTCCATTTCCATTTTTATGTTTTTTATCTACATGAAAGTTCTCACTGAATTCATCTACACTTCCCATAAGTTCATTGAGCATCTTTATAGCCAGTGTTTTGAACTCTGAATCTGTTCAATTGCTTGACTCCATTATTCTTGGATCTCTGTTCTGTTCTCTGATATGGTTTCTGCTTCTTTTTCTCACCATTTTAATTGCCTTTCTGTGTCTGTTTCTATGTACTAAGCAAAGCTCTTAAGTCTCTCAGTCTTATCAGTGCAGCTTTGTGAAGTAGATGTCCAATGGCTCAGTCTTGAGAGGGGTTCAACTGCAGGCCAAGTTTAGCCTCAGCTTGTGCCCCTCTAGGGCCACCTGTTAAGATTCAGCAAGCACCCACAGATGCTGTGCTTATAGTTGCCTTAAGAGGCCACACCAGAAACTGAGACCAGCTGCCACCACTGTGGGTTTTGGATCTGCAGGACTTGCTGAGGACACAACTGGATGTGGCTTAAGTAGGGCAATGAGTTGAGGGAGGCAGACTTTCAGAGAATCCTCTGGGCAGAGCGACCTCTGTTACCCAGTTTAATAACAGCTCCACTATGGCTGCGCTACATCTGCACACTGAGAGTGGGGAGGGCTCAATAGAGAAACGATGGATACCACCAGCACTTATGCTTGGGAGAAAGCCTCACCTCTGGTCCTTGCCCCAACAACTCAGTGTCCCCCTGTAAGACTCTGGTGTCCCTCCACCCCCCAGCAGCTGACCCAGTGCTGGTGCTCAGAACGAGTGAGTCTGTTGCCGCAAAAGTCCGTTCACAGATACGGCCCCTTTAAGAGGCATCTGCAGCTGCTGGCTGACACTGCTGTAGCCTCTGTCCCACTCAGCTGCTTAGGACTGGGCAGTCTCACATCTTTGGCCCTCTTATCTCCTACCATTGCAGGGTGATTTCTTATTTTTCTCCCTAGTTGTAGGGCTTCTGTTCATCCAGATTCCAGGTGACTCTGCTTGCTGTTTGCTCCGTGTTTCCGTCACAACTTTGATGTGATGGCAAGAGAGGGTGAACAAAGCCTCTATCATGTACACCATTTTTCCCAGTCCCTCATGATTTTTTTTTGAACTATTATTGCATTTATTGATTCTTTTGGGAAAACTTAACAACTTAACATTACCTAAATATTCAGAATTGAAAGCATCCATAGACATAATAGCAGTCTTTTTGACTAAGATCTTTACATCCTTCATTAGAGTTTTACAATTTCTTCAGTGAGATTCAGTTAAATATGAGTTTCTTCAGGTTTGGGTTGTTATTATAAATGGATTATATTTTTTGATCTCGTTTATTTCTGATACAAAATCGATTTATTGTTTTTTTTTCAGTATTTGCTTTTTATTGATCCAGACTACTAAATTATGACTTATAATAGCTTGCCAATTGGTTTGTTAGGTAAATAATTAAATGTTAAAATCAAAATTTACAAATCCTCTTCTTTCTCAATATTTAGCACTTTTCAATGATTATTCTTAACTCTTTTGGCTAGATTCTTCCATATAACATTGAAGGTTAGAAATAAAATCAAGTATCTTTATTTTAGTCCAGATTCTATGGTCACCAATTCAATATGTCATGACTAAGCATGATGTTTGCTTTAGATTTGGGGTTTTTAATCTTTAGCATGGTGGAAAATAGCTTCTCTCTATTCTTATTTCCCTAAAATTTTCAGTGTCAATAGAAGCTTAATATCAAATGCCGTTGGTATAAAATACATTATTTATTCTCTCACTTCAGTCTAGTCTGTAGCAAATTATATTAGTGCATTTTCTACATTAAGATATCCTAATGTATCTGTAATTAGTCTTACTCAAGGAATTTGGGTTACGTTATATTATAAATTTGAATTTGAGTGTTGTTAGCACATAAAGAGATTTAATGGTTTCTCTTATTTTGATTTTTCTGAGCCTCTTTGTATAAAAAAGAAATAACGAATCCTATAAACCATGATACGACTCACCTGAAACAGTTCTGTTTCAGAAGCTAGATCTTAATTTCTTCTCTGCTTCTTGGTATGTTCAGGTTTTCTATTTCTCCTAAGTCAAAGTGACTTTTGTGTGGGACCAGGAAGAGGTCCAATTCACCTGAGTTAAATATTTATCTTAATATAAATCATGTCTTATAAATAATCTTTTTTATGTACAGTCCCTTTTTAAATACATATTTTTTAAAAAAATTATGGTTAGAGTGGAGGTAAGTGTGTGGCAAGTGGTTAGGTTTAGGGTTAGGTTTAAGAGAGTTTCTAAATAGATGTTCCAAATTGCCTGTTAGAAAGGTGCTCCATGTGTGACCGAATGAGTTTGAATTCCATTCTACAAAAGAATCCTGTGGACGCTCGATGGAAACCCTTTATGACAGGCATTACAGAAAAGTGTAATTTCCATTCACTGTCTAAGCACTGTTCTGAGTATAGTGTACTGGGACTTTGTCAAAAACATCTTTTTGAAAGGATGTTAAAACTAAAGGCACCAAGAATGTGTTTAGTTTCTATTCCCTGACAGATAAATGTGTTTCACAGTTTCTAAGTAACTTGCTGCTAACATAGAGATTATAGATCTTCAATCCTCCTGTTGTGTATGCTCAGTGATAGATTTTGTAGGTCTCATGAGGTCAATACAGCAAGTTGTCACCAATAATTTATTTCTGCACACATTTGTTCTGGATTTGCTATTGAAATACAATTTAATATAAACATTGTGAAATATTTAGCAGAATACATGAATCTCTGAAAGACATAGTAAACATTCATATGTAGTAAACAAGATGTACGACTATTCATGAGAGCTGATATCATTTAACTAAATAAATAGAGCTCATCAATAAACTTGTCTATTTGCTCACAATGTGTTTGAAATACAAAAAAGATTTATCCACAGATAAACACATCATTATTTATTTTCTTCAATTATATCCTGGTTATACTGTAGTTTGTGTTATTGCTTCTTCACTCAGCATTGGATAATGGTTACTTATAAATTTCCTTTGTCGTTGATCAAATTTTAATGGTAATATATGCATCTGACAAATAAATAACAAATTGAGCAATTATAAAACAAGAAAAAGAATATACTCTCAATAACATAAACTCAGTTGATATTTCAATCTATTGCATTATGTCCTTTCTTTTATATGCATTGCATTTGTGTGCATTTGTGTGTGTGTTTCTGTGATTGTGCACAAGTTTTTTTTCTGTAAATTTCAACTGGCATGACCTATATATGGGATTTTCTTGTGGTTTCAAGTTTTTCCTTTTTCCATGCTTTTCTCAGGTCTTTTATAGCAAAGTCACTTCAAATGTCATTAAATATACCTAAAAAGACCAGATTTTATGTTAAGTAATAATTTGACAAGTTTTTGTTTCCATGACCATTAAAGGTAAGATATTTAATCATTCCAGCATGTATATAGAACTGTGTCTATTTTTTGTAGAAAAACAGTATCTTACAATAAATGATTTTTTTATAACTTGCAGTTTCATTAAATTTATAGTGGGACCATTTCTTATCTTCTATGAATTTCAAAAGTAACCCTTGTTAGTTTTCAAATGTCAATACTTATAATAAGAATAATTAAAGCACATAGGCTCTATCTTGTATTCTTCTCCCCTCCCAGCTTTATTGAGATATAATTAAAAATGTAATCTACATTGTACTGTATTTTTAGAGGTAGATCCTACTAGTAGTTTGCTTAGAAGGCTTCCAGATACTTTGTGCATATTAACGCTTTAGAATCCAAATGCATTTATGCTTGTAGGTAATCACAAAATAGAGAAAACGGTCATTTTCTGTTTGTTTTTCTTACCAAACTGAGAGTGTTTGATCTTGAAGATCCAGTAATTCAATTTTTGCTTCTAAATCAATTGAGTGAGATAATAAAGATTGGAATTTAGTCTTTATGAAATCTAAAGAACATTCACTTATGAGTTTGTAGGAGTATGTATGTGTATGCAATCCAAAACTTCACATGTATACAGAAGCATGAAAATGTGATTCATAACTAAGAGAAAAATTAGTCAATAGAACCAGGCCCATATATAGCTGAATAAATTGAATGAATGACAACAACAACAAAAAGATTTTAAAAGAGCTCTTTTAAATCAAAGATTTAAAGGAAAATTGGACCATAATATGGGAGCAAAACAGAAAGTTAAATGAAAAAAATAGAAACTAAAAATCAGAACTAAATTGAAATTGTAAAACAAACATTATATGAAATGAAAAATTCACTGGATGCTGAATAGCATATTTAACACTGCAGATAATATATCAATGAATATGAAACATAAAAACAATCATTCAGTCTTAAACACAATAATAAATAAGGCTAAAATGATGGAAAGAAACTCAGTGACCTTTGGGCTAATATCAAATTAACATTCATGTACTTTGAATTCATCAAGGAAAGAGAGAAACTACAGGAGTAAAGAGCAGAAAAATAATTGCAGAAATAAAAGTAAACAATTTATCAAATTCAATAAAAAATTATAAATGTCCTGACAAAGGAAGATCAAATAACCCAAATAACACAGATAAAACCAAAATAAGGGAAAACATAATCAAATTACTGAATATAGAGAAAATCTTAACACTAGGTTGAATAAAAAGATTGATTACATAGAGAACAGCTATCAGAATGACAGATGACTTATTAAATATGATGCAAAGTAGTGATGCAAAGGAATATATGCAAAGGAATATACCCGGTCTATAAACTGCTGTTAGAAAAATCTGTGAATCTATAATTTGCTATGCAGAAAATAATAGCCTTCAAAAGTGAAGGTAAAATAAAGACATTTTCAAGCAAACAGAAGCTGAAAGAATTTGTCACCAGCAGGCCTGCTCTAAAATATATGTCAAAGAAAATTCAAGCTGAAGTTTGATGATAACATATGAAAACTGGACTACAAGAAGAGATGAAGATTGCTGGAAATAGTAAATATATGAGTAAGTACAAAACAGATTTTATATTGTCTTAGTTTCTATAAAGGAAATTGACTATGTAAAAGAAAAATAACGATTTTGATATTTAAAACATGTAAAATGTCTTTAAATAGAACCAGAAGATTTGAGTAAGGAAGTATCCTCTTATAACTTTATTGCATTATTTTATACCTAAATCTGTACAATATTATTTGAAAGTAGAATATAAGTTTCAAATTTTAAACTCTAGCATTTATCACAAATAGTGGTATATTTAATAAGTCAAAAGAAGGAATGAAATATGTTAAAAAGCACCCAAATAATTTAAAAGATGATACAAAAGGCATAAAAAAGAAAGAAAAAACAGATGGGACTAATAGAAAAGATGTCAAAATGGTAGACATAAACCTAACCATATGTATATTAAAAAATAAGTGGAGGAAACTTCAATTAAAAGGCAGAAATTGTCAGGGTAAATAAGTAAAAACATCACCTATATGATGTTTAATGTATATTAATTCTGCAAAACATAGATAGACTAAAATAGATGGAAAAGTTATATCGCACAAAAAACAATTATAACAAAGCAAAAGTAGCTATATAAATGCCACTAAAGTAGATTTCAGGATAAAACATATTGCCAGAAAGGAAGAAGTATATTTGATAATAACAAAAGTTAAATTAGTCAAGGAAATAGAACATTGTTAAACATATGACTAAACAGTTTCAAAAATTATTAAGCAAATTCTGACAGAACTAAATATACAAATCCATAATGATTGGCAATTTCATAATTTTCTCTCAGTAAATATATGAACAAGTAGAGTATCAGTAAAGATAGAGGAGGCTTGAACAATAGTATCAATTAAATCAATATCATCGACTTATAGAAACACTCCACAAAGCAATAGAAAATAATATTCTCTTTAAATACACATGAAATAATCACCAATAAATATCATACCCTTGGGAATAAAAACAAGTGTCAATAAATTTTGAAAGGATTGAAATTATTCAGAATATGTTTTCCAACCACAACAAAAATAAAATAGAAATTAAAAAAAAAAAAAAAAAAGATACCTGGAAAATCTCCAAATATTTTGAAGTTAGACAACACACTTCTAAGTAAATAATTGATTAAAAAAATATTGTGGGAATTTTTAAATATTTTGAATTGAAGTGGGAAAAAATGGCATAGATGATAGAGACTCTGTTCATCCCTCTTGCAACCAAATCAAAGTTGTGACAGAAACAAGGAGCAAACAGAAGGAAAGTCATCCAGGATCTAGAGGAACAGAAGTACTACAACTAGGGAGAAAGTAAAGGTAGAAAGTAGGGGGTGAAGACATGAGGCTCCCCAGTACCCAGTGTTTGAGTGGGACTGAGGCTGCGGCAGTGACAGCCAGCAGTTGCCGACGCCTCTTAAAGGGGCTGAGTCCATGACCAGACATTCGTGATGACAAGCCAGCTCACTCTGAGCACCAGCACCAGGTTGGCTGTTCCAGGGACACCAGGGACTTATGGGGGGACACTGAGTTGTCAGAGTAAGGGCTGGAGGCAAGGCTTGCTCTACATAGTAGTGCCGGTGGTATCCATTGTTCCTCTTTTGAGCCCTTCCTCTTCCCAGTGTGCAAACTCAGTGCCGCCATTGCCGAGATGTCATCAAATTGGATAACAGAGGTCACTCTGCCCAGAGGATTCCCTGAAACTCAACCTCCCCCAACTCATGGTGCCACCCAAGCCATATCCAGGTGTGTCCTGGAGGTCAGGTGCTCCTTGCTGAGCAGCTCCAAGACACACTGATGGCAGCTGACCTCAGTTTCCGGTGTGGCCTCTTGAAGCAACTGTAAGCATAGCATCTGTAGGTGCTTGCAGAATTTTAACAGGTGTCTCCGGACAGGCACAGTCTGGGGCTAAACTTGGCCTGCAGCTGAACCCCTCTCAGGACTGTGCCACTGGATATCTACGTCACAAAGCTATGCTAATAAGACTGGGAGACTTAGGAACTCTGCTTAGTACATGGAAACAGACACAGAAAGGTAACCAAAATGGGAAGACAAAGAAGCAGAAACCATATGAGAGAACAGAACAGTTCTCTGGAATAATCCAGGAATAATGGATTCAAGCAATTGAACAGATATAGAGTTCAAAACACTGGTTATAAAGATGTTCAATGAACTGATGGGAAGTGTAGATGAATTCAGTGAGAACTTTAACAAAGAGATAAAAAACATAAAAATGGAAATTATAAAAGGGAACCAGTCAGAAATGTAGAACATATTATCAGAGATGATGAGTATATTAGAGGGAATCAACAGTGTGGATAAAGAAGAGGATTGAACCACTGATACAGAGGTTGGGGAAGCCAGGGACACTCAATCAACGCTGCAAGAAAAAAGAAGCCAGGACTATAATAATTTAACTAGCCTATGGGACACAATTAAATCTAAAAATTTCATGTCATGGGGTACCCGATGGAAAACAAGAAATTGAAGAGCTATTTGAAGAAACGATGACGGAAAACTTCACTAACCTGGTGAAGGAAATAGACGGGAAGCTCAGAAGTTCCCAAGAAAGAAGAACCCAAAGAGGCCCACACCAAGACACATCATAATTAAAATGCCAAAGGTTAAATACAAAGAGAGAATCTTAAAAGCAGCAAGAGACACCAGTTAATTATGTACAAGGAAACACCCATAAGACTAGCAGCTGATTTCTCAAAAGAAGCTTTGCAGGACAGAAAATATTCAAAATGATGAAAACCCAGGATCTGTAACTAAGAATACTTTATCCAGCAAAGCTATCATTTAGCGGTGAAGGACAGACAGATAAAGAGCTTCTCAGACAAAAATAAGCTAAAGGAATTTATCGGCCCTAAGCCAGTATTACAGGAAATGTTGGAGGGACTTCTTTAAAAAGAAAAAGCAAAAAACATTTATCAAAAACAGGAATAATAAAGAATCATAATAGCTACATTCTTATTAACAAGTACCTCAAATGGAAAAGAATTATGTGCTCCAATCAAAAGTTAGAGTGGCTGAACGGATAAGAAAACAAGACGTCTACATATGCTGCCTACAAGAGACTCACTTCAGATTAAAAGACACACACAGACTAAAAGGAAGGGGATGGAAAAAGATATTGCCTCGATGGACCTAGAGGGATTGTGCTGAATGAAATGGGTCAGATAGAGAAAGACGAATATCACATGATTTCACGTACCTTTGGAATCTAAAGAATAAAATAAACAACAAGAACAAAAGTGGAAATAAACTCATAGATAGAGAATATTTTGAGGACTACTAGACGGGGTTGGAAAAAAAGGCAAAGGGATTAAAAAGAATAAATGGATAGTTACAGAATAGACATGAAGATGTAGAGCATAGAATGGGGAAGATGGTTAATAACATTTTAATAATAATGTAAGGGGAAAGAGGGGTACTAGATTTAGTGGAGTGATCGCTTTATGAGTTATGTGGATCTCTCTGATCACTGTTTTGTACAACTGAAACATTATTGTATGCCAACTGTAATTCAAAAAAAGACTAATTGAATTGTACAACGTAACTATGAGCAATTAATTGTCTATTATATTTCAATAAAGCTAGAAAAAATAAATGAAAAATATTTTGTACTGAACACAATAAAATACATTAAAATTTGTGGGATATAAGTAAAGCAGTACATAGATATAAATTTAGAACTCAAAAATGGTTATTTTAGAAAAATAGAATGTTTTTAAAACAATGATCAAAGTTTCTGCCTTAAAGAGATCAAAAATCAAGAGCAGATTAAGCCCAATAAAGCAGAAGAAAAAAGTAATAAATATAAAACTGAAAATTAATAAATTAGAAAATTAACATACAGTAGAAATAAATTAATGAAATATAATGTGCCCTTATATTTTCATAATCCATCTAGAGTTAAATTTTTACTACTTCATGCAGAATATAGGACCCTTACAACAATAATGATCCATATGCTACGGTCATATGTAATTCATCTATATACAATATAAACTCCACAGAATAATGTTACAATTTTTGCTTTAATCATTCATATATTTTAAAGGAAGTAAGTAAAAATATAGTCTTGTAAATTTATCCAGATACTCAAAATTTCTGACGTTCTTTATTGGCTCCAACCGATCTGTGTAACCTTCTGTGTCATTTTCCTCAAGCTGAGGAAATGTCCTATAGCATTTATTTTAGTGCATGTCTTCTGGTGACAAATAATCTTATGTCTGAAAACACTTATTTCACCTTCATCTGTGAAGGATGTTTTTAATGGCTACAGAATTCTGGGTTGATTTTTTTGTTGTTGTCAGCACTTCTAAGATGATGTCTAGCCTCTACATTTACTGATGAGAAATCCAACACAGTGCAATGTATATATGTGCCTTACTGTTGAATTGTACACTTGAAACTTACTAGATTTCATTAACCAATGTCATCATAATAAAAAATTAAAAAATAAATAAATAAATCTATAGTTATGTAAATGAAACATGTAATATATGACAGTGGTAGCAAGTCTATGCATAAATGACTGCCTTTTCAATAAGTGGTCTTGGGACTATTGGGTATCCATGTGTACAAATAAAACATTGCTTCTCCCTCATACCATATAAAAGTATCAATTCCACAGTCCCTTTTCAGATAGTCAGAGATGGTAAATTCACCATAAACCTGCACTGGTGCTATGGAAAGCCCAAGAAATGGTGGAGGGCTTTAATGGATTTGTTAGGCAAGACTGACTTACTAAACAGGAATTGAGAAACTATGATCCACAGAGTAAATCTGACCAATGACCTGTATTTTGTTAGGCTTGAAAGCTAATAACAGTTATTTATTTATTTTTTACATTTTTAAAGTGTTATTTTTAAAAAAAGAGTATGCAACAGAGACCATATATGGGCTGAAAAGATTAAATTAGTCACTATCTAGACCTTTCCAGAAAAAGTTTTCCATCTCCTGCATCTAAGACTAAAGATATCTTCACGCACATTATTTCATAGTTAGAGAAAGAGAATTTTCTAAAAACTTCACTGTGGTCAAATGTGCAATTCCTCTTCATGGGGATGATTTCACGAAATTAATAATTATGGTCTAAACTAGTATTCATGTTAGGCCAGGCATCATAAATATATTAGAATACTCTAGACATAAGTTATAACCTTATCTCTATAATTTTACAAAAATTCATTCCTGAATGAAAGGCAGAGGCCTAGTGAACTGGGGGTAGGAAGTCACTCTTTCTGAAGAGCCTCTCAGACTATTACCACACAGAATCAAGGGGCATCTCTTGGAGTTTTAGCCACTTTCTATCTTCAGGTCTTAGTGTCTTAAAAGATGACAAGCTGAGAGGTGAGGAAAATAAAGGAGAATGCAAGAGACCACTATGACCTTGGTTCAGAGACTATCATGGAGTCAAAATGAAGTTGGAATTAACAGAACCAGGCTGTTGATTTTAAGAACATTGTTAGGTTCTTTTAAACCTCTTGTTTCTGTAAGTGATAGCTCTACTATGTCCTGAATGTTTCTCAGAATGGTCAATGGTTATATCCTTAAAATACACATTGTCTGGGTGCTGGTCATCTGGGGTTCCAAGGAATGGAGGAGTGGGGAGTGGCTATTGTACTAAGCTCTTCAGCAAGATTTTGGAAGAGTAGGGGAAAGAACCACAAAGGACAATTAGAAATGGCAGTTACAGGGATAAGAGTGGAGAGGAAGAGAGACTAGAAGGGAGGAAAGAGGTGAACTTTCCTACACACACTTACACACACACACATTCGTTAACACCTCTAACCTCATTCTCCCAGAGTGATCTTTTTTTTCTGATTTGCATTTATAGAGCTAAATTATGTTCATCAATGATTATACATGACAACAAAGAACTTTACAGAAAGTTCCTTCTTTGACTCCAGTGGCTGAAATTGACCATTTTATAAGTGAAGTTTATTCATTTTCATTCAGTTAAAATTTATTCAGCTCCTGCACTGTTTCAGGCCCAAGATTACAATACTCTTTTTTAGATTCTGGATTATAATGCCTACTACTTGGTAACACAATACCAGGATTTTTCATAGAACAAGATATTTCTCTTTCTCACTCTTATTTTTATTTTTAAAAGCAAATAATATTCCAAGGTAAGAGGGTCAAGGTTAGGGTGAAGGTCTGGGATTAGGTGTGTGTCAAGGATGACTTCTCAAACTGTTTGATAATTAGGAATAGTGATTTTCTAAAATAGAATATGGTATAATGTGGAAGATTTAGGTAAGCGGTTATGAGTAAGGATGAGGTGAGTTTGAGGATTTTTATCAGTGGAACGATGTGATAAGGAAGGGCTATGAAAAGTATCAGAAAAGGGGAATAGGTCAGGTATAGAATAAGGTTGTGGAGGATTGTTTTGTATTTTCTTTGCTAATTTTAAAGAGTGATTTTCATGGACAGTATAAGATCATGTTTGTTTCTCAGATTACTTAATTTTTAAAACTAGGTGACTTTATGTAGTAAGGCATGATGTAGGGGACTAGGGTGAAGTCGGCATCAGGTATACAAGAATCGGTTCTATTTGTTACATTACTTGGTAATTTTGGAAAAATGGGGAATTCACATAAGGCATAGAATAGCATGGTTATCAGAGATGATATGAAGGTTAGGAAGACTGAGTGGCAGATGTGATGTAAGAGTTATTGATGGATGAGGACCACGTGTATAGTGAGCATCACAGAAGTTCTTTTTGGGGCGATGTTTGATAATATAAAGTAGTAAAAATGATTTTAAATAGGATGATGATTAGAGATAGACTCAAAATTTAAAACATTTCTTTCTCGCATTACTAGCTAATCACTTAATCACTGGTATTACTGGGGATAAAGAGCAGGTGTGTGTAAAATAGTTGGTGAGAGATAATGATGATATCAAGGTCAATGGTGAGATGAAATCAAGGATGTTGTTTTGAACATTGTACAGACATTGAAACTGAAAAGGGGCTTGGTAAAGGACCAAGTGAGTATCAATGATGGGTTCATGTGTGTCCATTTTTCACATTAGCTGCTCATAAAACAGCATTTTTTTTGTGATGATTATTATATGAGTGTTAGGACAGAAGTAAGGGATGGGATGAATCAGAAATTTTGTGAGGTTTGGGGAATGCCTGTTTTCTATATAATTGATCATTGAAAGTACTGACCTTACAAAGTATAAGGTATTGAATTAGGATAGAGTTTAGGGATATAGTTCAGGTCAGCAGTGGATGAGATGTTGAAGTGTGTTAGGATAAGGGAAGTACTAAGTTTAAATGTTTTACATATTACTTCACCAGAAAAATAGTACATAGTACAGATAGGGTGGGTTCAGAGGAGTGATATGAATAGATATTCACTTGGCTATGAAATAAAGATAATTTTACATATAATCAGAGGTTATTCTCTTAGTGATGGAATAATAGAAACATTTGCTATATTATTCAGTAGTATAAATCACTGATTTTACTTAAAGATGAATTTGAGGGTCTTTGTTGGAAGAGATTGAGAAATAAATATATGGCGGGTCAAGGAGAGTTTGAGGTCAAGTTCAGTGAAATCTGCATTGTGCATTACTTGTTAAAAAATAAAATGAAGAGTCCAGTAGCTTTGAACATATCTATTACCCAGATCTTGGTTTATGATACCATTTATCCAATAAAAGGAACCAGGACTGATTCTAGGACTAGGGCAGGAAATGTACAAGATAAATCCGTCTCTGTCAGTATCAATGTATAGACATTTCAATTAGTCCAAATGTCCTGCTAACATTTAAGGCATTTTTTTTTGTTACACTGAGAGGTATTCTTGTGCATTACAATCCAGGAGACTGGACAGTGTGTGGGCTAACTGGATGGGCCCTGGAGGCTGCCAAATATCAAGGAGGATTCATATCCACAACTATCACACTTGTCATGGGTATTCTCAAAGCTCTACATCAGAGTGTCCAGGGGACAGATATTATATATAAAAGGGCTTCAGAGTAGGGTTGAGCACAGCTATATCACCAGCCATCTTACCATCACAGTATTCAGAATCTAGGTCAATATCTTCAGGGCACCCTGACCTTCATCAACTCCCTAACCAGACTTCCTCCTGCACCTTGAATTAAAAGTTCATCTGATCACTTTATACCATGGTTCTCACTCCTGGCTATCTCTTCAAATCACACAGGAAGCTTTTTTCACAAAAATACCAAAAATTCACACCCTACATTCTAATTTTATTGGTTTGGGATGGAACACTGGCATCAGTACTAAAAAAAATTTTTGTTTTCGCCTGGTGAGAACAACCAACCTAATGCCTGCTTTCAATTACTTTCTCTGTTTCATTGACACTTGCTTTCAGAGTCTCAGCCACCTATTCTTGTGGGATATTGGAGTTGTTTTCCATTCAAACTGGAGGTGACTACTACACACTAGATACAGGAATCATGCAGTTTGTATCCTGTCTAGGTATCCTGGCCAGATCATGATTACCCCTCAAGGCAGTAAACAAGCAGAGAAAGCCACCTTCCAGAGAAGAAAGTAGAGGCCAGGAGCCTAAGTGGTCCTCCAGGTGTCATCACTGAGTGAAAGGAAGAAAGAACTTGTAGACTGGCAATGGTGACTTGGAGACCTCTGGAAGGTTCTTTGCTGTTTGTGGCTCCTGTGTGAGTTAGCCCTGCATTGTGTGCCCTGGATGTTTCCCTGCCCCATCCAGAGGGCAGCCCTTGAAACAGGATGGTCAGTATGCTGGACATCTGGGGCCCAGGAAAGGAGGAGTGGGGTGGCCCTGGCCTCCTCTGCAGCCATGCTTCTGGGGAAGATGGAGCCCCAAGGGCGCAGTAGGAGGTAGCAGCTACGGAGAGGGGAGGAGGCAGGGTCCTGTGTCTTATACCAAAGGGAGGGAAGGAGAGCATGGGAGATCAGCTGGGCCCGAGAGGGGCTAGGGCTGCTGAGTATAAGAAAGGCTCCGAGGGTCTCCAGGCCAGGCCCTGATGACCAAGAAAAGGTGAAGGACCCCAACAGACCTCTGTCAGGGAGGACCTGACCCTGTCCTCTGAATACCAAGAGAAACCTAAATGCCACTAAGAGGTTCTCGTTGGTGTAGTTCCAACTGTCGGGCCTTTGTGAGCAGAGAGCACAGTGCTGGGGCCCCACCTGAGGCCTTTCTGCCCACAGGGTTATGACAGAGTGGGAGGATACCCCAGTCCTCTCTGGGATACAACTTCTTGGACTTCCCGCTGGAGTTCTTAAATTGTGTGTCACAAAACCACTGTGGACCTGATAACAGCTACAAGAAAACACACCAGAATTGTTTTTACATATATTTCAAAGGGTTTTATTTTTACAGAATCCCCTGCTCTGCCCCTGGACCCTCAGGTTCAGAACCCTGCTCTCTATTGTCTTCTCTCAACTTGAGGTTTCACACTCGCACATTCTGAGTTGGGTGTCATGCGCCAGTGACCACTAGATGCCAACAGAGGTGCTTTGGCAGGATGCCTCACTTCATCTTCTAGCGCTGAGGGTAACCTTTTCACAGGTCAAGAATGTTCTCATCCAATGGGTAAAATTAGGGCTCAGTACAAACCAGCGCCCCATGTCTTCCCCTCACCTCTCATACGCTTCTTTGAGTGAATGAAGGCAGAAAATCACTTCCTGCTCATCCCAGGACATTCTATCTTTGCAATCCTCTCCCCTTCATGATCACATGAATGAGTATTTCCTCCAATAAAATCACATAAGACAGGTGCTGAGAATGTAGCTGTCTTTGGCTGCCCCTATGCACAGTAAAGAAACCTGGAAGACACCACCTTACTGAGAAGATCACAAAGTTAATAGCACCAGGAATGGGAAAATTTGACATTTTTTGCTTCAATATGATCCACTAAGAATATATCATTTCAGTGATATTTCTTCCAAGAATGCATAACTGGAATTTAACCATTAGGAAACATCAAACAAACCCAGACTGAGGGAAAATCTACAAAATAACTGCTATGTAGTCCTCAAAATTTTAAGGTTATGAAAGACAAAGAAAAACTGATGAATTGCTCCAGATTTGAAGAGACTAATTAAAAAGATATGACAATGGCAACTCATTATCCAAATTTTTATTTTCCTATAAAGAACACTATTTTGATAATTGGTAAAATTTGAATAAGATCTGTAGATAGGCGAATAGTGCTGTGTTAATGTTAATTTCTTGGGTTCTGTAAATGTGCTATCACTTTTGAAGGGAACGAATAACTTTGCTTTTAAGAAATACATACTGAAGTATTGTGTCTGCAACTTACTTTCAACAGTTCAGAAAAAAATCACACATACGTATATATACAAAAATAGAGAGATATAGAATGATAAAACAAATGCAATAAAATAACATTTTAGTAATCTTGAAGATACATATAAGAAAATTATTTGTAGTATACTTTCAACTATTTTATAGGTCTGAAATTAGGTTTAAAGGGTTTTTAAAAATCCATCATGCTTTATAAAATGAAATTTATAAATTTTTTGAGAAACAACATATTTCCACAGTTCCAAAATATGTCCCATGAAATATGTATCATTTATAAAGGGGAAAATAGTAATTTCACAGTGGAGAAGCCTGATATACATCACCGTAAGCAAATGTTCAAGGTTATATCATTTATATTGGAACAAAACAATACCATGTGCCTCCTGACATTATGCAATGAGAAGGGAACAAAATAACATCTGTGGCACTCCTGACATCCCACCCATAGGGATAAAATAAATAACTTTAATGTAATCATGAGGCATTGTCACGTGTACCCAAATTGAGAGATCATTCCCAAAAATAACTGATTTGTGTTCTTCAAAAATTTAAATCATAAACAATATAGACTGGGGAACTGTTTCAGATTAAAGAAAGATAAAGAGACATGACGACTGAATGCCACACATTATCTTGGACAATAAATTGGAAAGTCTGCATGAAGAGTATATAATAATTTTTGTATTATTTTTGCAAGTTTTCTGGGTAAAGTAATTTTAAAATAAAAAGTTTAAAAAAATGAATCTGAGGCATTGTAAGCTCTAAAGTTGTTTAAGTAGTACTGGAATAATATTATTTTGAGGATTTTGTAGAATTCTACCATGAAGCCTTTTAAATTTTTTTTCTTTTTTTCTTTTATCAATTACAGTGGACATTTAATATTATATCAGTTTAAGATGTACAGCATATTGGTTAGATGTTTATATAATTTATGAAGTGATCCCCTGATTAATCTAATACCCACCCAGCACCATACAGTTATTACAGTAATATTGACTATATTTCCAAGGCAGTACTTCATATCCCAGTGACTATTTTGTAACTACCACGTTATACTTCTTCATCCTTTTGCCTTTTTTACCCAGCCCCCAAGCCTACTCCTATCTGTCAATCACCAGTTTGTTCTGTATCTATGAGTCTGTTTTCGTTCTGTTTGTTCATTGATTTTATTTGGATTCCACATATAAGTGAGATCACATGGTATTTGCTTTTCTCTGTCTGAATTATTTCACTTAGCATAATACCCTCTAGGTCCATCCACGTCATTGCAAATGATAAGATTTTTTTTTACGGCTGAGTAATATTCCATTGTATATATGTACTATCTCTTCTTTATCCACTCATCTATTAACAGGCACTTCAGTTGCTTCCATAACTTGGCTATTGCAAATAATGCAGCAGTAAACATAGAGATACATATAACCTTTACTTTATTTATTTTTATTTATTTTATTTTATTAGTTTAAATAATAAATAGTATACAGTATATTGGTTAGATATTTATATAGGTTATAAAACAATCCCCCTGATATCTCTTTCTCTCCTCTGGCTCTACACCTAGCCAATATATTAATGCTAACTGAATTCCTCATGCTGTTCTCCCCATCCCCGTGACCATCTATCAACTAGCAATTTGTACTTCTTTAACCTATACCACATTATCCTAGCCCATTAAACCCCATTCCTTCTGGCCGCCTCAGACTGTCCCCTATATTTGTGAGTCTATTTTTGATTAGTTTGTTCCTTTTGTTCCTTAAATTCCACATATAACGAAATCATATGGCATTTATCTTTCTCTGTATGACTTATTTTACTCAGAATAATAACTTCTATATCCACCCATGTTGTTGCAAATGGTAAGATTTCATTACCTTAATGGCTGAGTAATAGTCCATTGTATATATGAACCATAATTTCTTTATCCAATCATCTGTGGATGAACATTTAGGTTGCTTCCATATTTTGGCTATTCTAAATTGTGCTGCCATGAACATAAGGGAGCATAGATCTTTACGAATTATTCTTTTGGTTTTCTTTGGATAAACACCCAGAAGTGCAATTGCTGGGTAAAAGGGTAGATCCATTTTTGATTTTTTGAGAAACCTTCAGACTGTTTTCTATAGCGGCTGTACCAATTTGCAATCACACCAACAGTGTATGAGAGTTCCTTTTTATCCGCATCCTCGCCAACACATGTTGTTTCCTGATTTATTGATGATAGCCGTTCTGACAGGTGTGAGGTGATATCTCATTGTGGTTTTAATTTGCATTTTGCTTGATTAGTGACCTTGAGCGTCTTTCAATATGTCTATCGTCCATCTGTCTTCCCTCTTTGGGAAAGTATCTGTTCAGGTCTTCTGCCCATTTTTTAATTGGATTGTTTGGGGTTTTTCTGTTGTTGTTGAGTTGTATGAGTTATTTATATATTTATGATATTAACTAACCTCATATCAGATGTATCATTAGCAACTATCTTATCTCAATCAATCGGTTGCCTTTTCGTTTTGTCGATGGTTTCCTTTTCTGTACAAAACTTTTTAGTATGATGTACTCTCATTAGTATATTTTTTTTCCTTTGTTTCCCTTGCCGGAGGAGATATAGCTGAAAGGAAATTACTGTTAGCAAAATTAGAGATTACTGCTAAGTAAAAATTAGTGTATCCTTCTAGAAGTTTTATGGATTTGGGTCTTACATTTAAGTCTTTACTCCATTTTGAGTCTATTGTATATGGTGTAAGAAGGTGGTCCAGTTTCTAATTTTTTGCATGTATCTGTCCAATTTTCTCAACACCACTTCTCAAAGAGACTGTCGTTACCCCATTGTATATTCTTACCTCCTTCTCATATATTAAGTGAATGTATAAGTGTAGAATTATTTCTGGGCTCTCATTCTATTCCATCGATCAACATATCTGTTTTTATGCCAGGACCATGCTGTTTTGATTACTGTAGACTTGTAGTATAGTTTGATATCAGGTAGTGTCATACCTCCAACTTTGTTCTTCTTTCTCAAGATTGCTGTGGTTATTCGGGGTCTTTTATGGTTACATATAAATTTTAGAATTATTTGTTCTAGTTCTCTGAAAAATGCCATTGGTATTTTGATAGGGATTGCATTGAATCTATAGGTTGCTCTGGGTAGTATGATCATTTTAACAATGTTGATTCTTCCTATCCATGAGCACGGTGTATGTTTCCATTTATTTGTATCTTCTTAAATTTCTTTTTCCAATGACTTATAATTTTCTGAAAACAGATCTTTTACTTCCTTGGTTAATTTGATTCCCAGGTATTTTATTGTTTTCGATGCAAATGTAAAAGCGATTGTTTTCTTAACTTCTCTTTCTGAAAGTTCATCATTGGTGTATAAAAATGCCACAGACTTCTGAATATTTATTTTGTAATCTGCTACTTTACTGAATTCATCGATCACTTCTAAGAGTTTTTTTTTTTTTTGGTGGAATCTTTAGGGTTCTCTCTATATAGTATCACGTCATCGGCAAATAACGAGAGTTTCGCTTCTTCCTCTCCAATTCGGATATTTTTTATTTCTCTTTCTTGTCTTATTGCTGTGACTAAGACTTCCAATACAGTGTTGAAGAGGAGTGGTGAAAGTGGGCATCCTTGTCTTGTTCCTGATCTCAAGGAAAATGCTTTTAGGCTTTTCCCATTGAGTATGATGTTAGCTGTAGGTCTGTCATATATGACCTTTATTATGTTGAGGTATGTTCCCTCTATTCCCACATTGCTGAGAGTTTTAACGATAAATGGCTGCTGGATTCTGTCAAACACTTTTTCTGCATCTATTGATATGATCATATGGTTTTTATCCTTCGATTTGTTAATGTGGTGTATCACATTATTTGATTTGCAGATATTGTACCAACCTTGCATCCCATGAATAAATCCAACTCGATCATGGTGTGTGATATTTTTAATGTATTGCTGAATTCTATCTGCTAATATTTTGTTGAGGATTTTTGCATCAATGTTCATAAGAGATATCGTCCTATAGTTTTCTTTTTTTGTAATGTCTTTGTCTGGTTTTGGAATCAAGGTAATGGTGGCCTCATAAAAGGAGTTAGGGAGCTTTCCCTCTTCTTGAATTTTTTGGAATAGTTTGAAAATAATAGGTGTTAATTCTTCTTGGAACGTTTGGTAAGATTTGCCTATGAAGCTATCTGGTCCAGGACTTTTGTGTTTTGGGAAGTTTTTGATTACTGATTCTATTTCATTGGTGGTAATCGGTCAGTTCAGATTTTCTGTTTCTTCTCGACTCAGTCTTGGAAGATTGTATGTTTCTAGGAATGTGTCCATTTCTTCCAGATTGTCCAATTTCTTGGCATATCATTGCTCGTAGTATTTTCTTATGATCCATTGTATTTCTGCGGAGTCCGTGGCTATTTCTCCTCTTTCATTTCTGATTTTATTTGTTTGAGTTCTCTCTCTTTTTTCCTTGATGAGTCTGGTTAAGGGTCTGTCGATTTTGTTTATCCTATCAAAGAAAGAGTCCTTGGTTTCATTAATCTTTTGTATTGTTTTTCTAGACTCTATTTCATTTATTTCTGCTCTGATCTTCAATATTTCCTTTCTTCTCTTCACTTTGGGTTTTGTTTGCTGTTCTTTTTCTGGTTCTTTCAAGTGTAAGGCTTGATCGTTTATTTGAGCTTTTTTCTTGTTTCTTGAGGTAGGCTTGTATTGCTATGAATTTCCGTCTTAGGACTGCTTTTGCTGTGTCCCATAGATTTTGAATCGTTGTGTTTTCATTTTCATTTGTCTCTAGGTGTCTTTTGAATTCTTCCTTGATGTCATTGATAACCCATTCATTGCTTAGTAGCATGTTATTTAGCCTCCACGAGTTTGTGTATTTTTTTTTTTTTTTTTTTTTCTTGCAGTTGATTTCTAGTTTTATACCGTGGTGATTGGAAAAGACAGTTGTGATTTCAATCTTAAAGTTATTGAGACTTGACATGTGATCTGTCCTGGAAAATGTTCCATGTGCACTTGAGAAGAATGTATAATTTGTTGCTTTGGGGTAAAATGCTCTGAAAATATCTATTAAATCCATCCAGTCTAGTGTGTCTCGTATGCCCATTGTTTCGTTGTTGATTTTTTGTCTGGGATATCTGTCCATTGGTATCAATGGGATGTTAAAGTCTCCTACTATGAGTGTATTGCTGTTGATCTCTCCTTTTGTCAGTCAATAATTGCTCTATGTATGTAGGTGCTCCTATGTTGGGTACGTATATGTTTACTAGGGTTATGTCCTCTTGATTTATCGGTCCCTTTATCATTACATAATGCTCGTCTTTATCTCTTATAGTCTTTATTTTTTTAATTTTTAATTAAGTTTATTGGGGTAACATTGGTTAATACAATTATATAATTTTCAGGTGTACATTATCATTTGACATCTGTATATTCTATTGTGTGTTTACCACCCAAAGTCCAGTTTCCTTCAGCTACCATATATTTGATCCCCTTTACCCACTTCGCCCTCCCCCTAAATCCTATATGTGACCCCCTTTACCCAGTCTACCTCCCACCTCCTCCCCCACCCCACTAGTAACCACTAGTCTATAGTCCTCTGGTAATCACTAGTCTATAGTCCATGTCAATGGGTCTCTGTTCGTTTGTCCTGCTCGTTTGTTGCTTTTAGGTTTATATCGCACATATAAGTGATATCATGTGATTTTCAACTTTTTCTGTCTGGCTTATTTCACTTAGCATGATTATCTTGAGGTCCATCCATGTTGTCGCAAATGGCAGTATTTCATCTCTTCTTATGGCTGAGTAATATTCCACTGTATATATGCACCATGACTTCTTTATCCAATCATCTCTCATAGGACATTTCAGTTGCTTCCGTGTCCTGGCCACTGTGAATAATGCTGCTATGAATATCGGTGTGCAAATATCTTTTTGGATATGGGTTTTCAAGTCTTCGGGGTAAATACCCAGTAGAGGAGATTGCTGGATCATATGGTAGATCAATTCTTAGTTTTTCAAGGAAGCTCCATACTGTTTTCCATAGTGGTTGTACCAATTTGCAGTCCCACCAGCAGTGTATGAGGGTGCCTTTTTCTCCACATCCTCTCCAACATGTGTTATTACTTGTCCTGTTGATTATAGCTATTCTAACAGGTGTGAGATGGTATCTCATTGTGGTTTTGATTTGTATTTCTCTAATAGCTAGCAATGTTGAGCATCTTTTAATACGTTTGTTGGCCATTTGTATGTCCTATAGGGAGAAGTGTCTGTTCAGGTCCTCTGCCCATTTTTTTTTGATTGGATCGCTTGTTTATTTGTTGTTGCTGTTATTTTGAGTTCTTTGGATATTTTGGATATTAGGCCCTTATTGGAGGCGTTGCTTGCAAATATATTTTCCCATTTGGATGGTTCTCTCTTTACCTTGTTGATGATTTCTTTTGCTGAGCAGAAGCTTGTTAGTTTGATGTAGTCCCATTCATTTATTTTAGCTTTTACTTGCCTTACTTTCGAGGTCAAATTCATAAAATCCTCTTTGAGTCCAAGGTCCTTCAGCTTAGTTCCTATGTTTTCTTCTACGTATTTTATTGTTTCAGGTTTTATATTTAGGCCCTTAATCCATTTTGAGGTAATTTTGCTGTGTGGTGATAGACGACAATCTAGTTTCATTCTTTTGTGGGTGGCCTTCCAGTTTTCCCAGCACCATTTATTGAAGAGGCTTTCTTTCATTTCTCCACTGTACGTTTTTGGCTTTTGTTGTTGAGAATTATTTGCCCATATAAATATGGGTTTACTTCTGGACTCTTGATTCTGTTCCACTGGTCTCTGTGTCTGTTTTGCTGCCAATACCATGCCGTTTTGATTACTGTTGCTTTGTAGTATAATTTGAGGTCGGGCACAGTGATGCCTCCAGCCTCGTTCTTTTTTTCTCAGGATGGTTTTGGCAATTCGGGATCTTTTGTGCTTCCATTCAAATCTGATGATTTTTTTGTTGTGTTTCTTTAAAAAAATGCCGATGGGATTTTGAAGGGGATTGCATTAAATCTGTATAATGCTTTAGGTAATATGGTCATTTTAACTATGTTGATTTTTCCAATCCAAGAACACGAAATATCTTTCCATTTCTTTGTACTTTCTTCGATTTCTTTTAAAAAGGGTCTTATAGTTTTCATTATATAGATCCTTCACATGTTTTGTTAATTTTATCCCTAGGTATTTTATTCTCTTTGTTGCAATTGCAATAGGAATTACTTTTTCCACTTCTTTTTCTGACACTTCATTATTAGCGTATAGGAACGCTATGGAATTTTGAACGTTGATTTTCTATCTAGAGACTTTACTGTATTTGCGGATTGTTTCTAGTAGTGTTCTTGTGGAGTCTCTAGGTTTTTGGTTTTTTTTTTTTATAGAGAGAATCATGTCATCTGCAAATAGTGACAGTATGACTTCTTCGTTTCCTATTTGGATGCCTTTTAAGTCTTTCTGTTGTCTGACTGCACTCACTAGGACCTCCAATATTATATTGAATAACAATGGTGATAGTAGAACAGCCTTGGCTTCTTCTTGATCTTAGAGAAAAGGTTTTTAGTTTTTCACCCTTAAGTAGAATGTTGGCTGAGGGTTTGTCATAGATGGCCTTGATTATGTTAAGGTACTTTCCTTCTATACGGATTTTGTTAAGTGTTTTGATCATAAATGGATGCCATATCTTGTCGAAGGCTTTTTCTGCATCTATTGATATGGTCATATGATTCTTATTTTTTAATTTGTTTATGTGGTGTATCCCATTAATCGATTTGCATATGTTGAACCATCCCCTGGGATGAAGCCCACTTGATCGTGGCGTATAATTTTTTGATATGTTGCCGTATTCGGTTCACTAGTATCTTATTGAGGATTTTTGCATGTGTGCTCATGAGAGATATTGGTCTGTAGTTTGCTTTTTTGTGCTATCTTTACCACGTTTTGGTATTGGGGTAACATTGGCCTCATAAAATGAGTTGGGAAGTATTGCCTCCTCTTCGATTTTTTGGAAGAGATTGAGGAGAATAGGTATTCAATCTTCTTTGAATATTTGGTAGAATTCACTGGTGAAGCCATCTGGTCCTGGACTTTTACTTTTTGGCAGGTTTTTAACATTGTTTAAATTTCCATACTGCTGATTGGTCTATTTAGATTTTCTATTTCTTCTTGATTCAGGCCAGGAAGGTTGTATTTTTCTAAGTACTGGTCCATTTCTTCTAGGTTATTATATTTGGTGTTATATGCTTTGTTTATCTGTGACGTCAGTCATAATTTCCCCTCTTTCATCCCTGATTGTGTTTGTGTCCTTTCTCTTTTTTCTTTAGTGAGCCTAGCCAGAGTTTTGTCAATTTTATTAACCTTCTCAAATAACCACCTCTTTGTTGCATTTATTTTTTTTATCTTTTTTTTTTTATTTTCAAGTTCATTTATCTCAGCTCTACTTTAGATTATGTCTTTCTTTCTGCTGACTTTAGGCTTCATTTGGTATTCCTTTTCTAGTTTTTTAAGATGAAGCGTTAGGTTATTTATTTGGGCTCGTTCTTTTTTAGAGATAGGCCTGTAATGATATGAACTTTCCTCTTATGACCGCTTTTGCCGTGTCCCAAAAGTTTTGATATGTTGTACTATCATTATCATTTGTTTCTATGTATCGCTTAATCTCTCTTTTTATTTCTTCTCTGACCCAGTTATTCTTCAGCAGCATGTTGGTTAATCCCCTTGTATTTGTGGTTATTCCTGTTTTCTTTTTGCAGTTGATCTCTAGTTTCAAAGCATTATGATCAGAGAATATGGTTGGTATGATTTCAAACTTCTTATATTTGTTGAGGCTATCTCTCTGTCCCAGTATGCAGTCAATTCTTGAGAATGTTCCATGTGCACTAGAGAAGAATGTGTAAGCAGCTGTTTTGGGATGGAAGGCTCTGTAAATGTCAATTATGTCCAGTTGGTCTAATGTGCTATTTAAGGATCTTATTTCCGTATTGATTTTCTGTTTGGATGATCTGTCCATATCCGACAGTAGGGTATTTAGGTCCCCTACTATGATAGTGTTTTGGTCTGTTCTACCTTTTAGTTCTGTTAGTAATTGCTTTACATATTTGGAAGCATAGGTATTAATAAGTGTGATGTCTTCTTGGTGTATGATTCTCTTTATCATTATGAAGTGTCCCTCAGTATCTTTCTTTACCTTTTTTATTTTGAAGTCTATTTCATCTGATATTATTACTGCTACTCCCCTTTTTCTCTGAATGCCATGTGCTTGAAATATCACTTTCCACCCTTTCACTTTGAGTGTATATTTGTCTTTGAAGCTGAGATGTGTCTCTGGAGGCAGCATAGGGTTGGGTTTTGTTTTTTGATCCATTCTGCAACTCTGTGCCTTTTTATTGGTGAGTTCAATCCAATTACATTTAGGGTGATTATTGAAATATGAGGACTTATATCCATTTTCTCTTTTGCTTTCTGGTCTCGGTGTTTCCATTGCTTTCATGTTTTCTTTATTTTGGTTGGCTTTTGTCGGTTTTGCCTCTGGTCCTTCTTGTTTTATGTTATATAAAATGGTTCTGAATGTTTGGCATATGGTTACCATTATGAATATATAAAGGATAGTTACACACACACACACACACACACACACACAGAGTCATCCATTTTCTTCTCTGCGTGCCTTATCTCCATTCCCCTTTGCGATTTTGGATCTTTGAATCCCCTCCTGTTCAGTCATTGTTATCTCAGTTTGTTCCTATATATGCTGATCGTTCATTACTGTCTCGTTATAACAATTCTCTTCTTATTATTTAAGCTTATAATGCCCTGTTCTTAGTAGGGAATGCACTCCTCTGCTTCTATTTACCCGATAGTCACTTTATTCCTAATTATGTATTTTTTTTTGTCATTTTGTTTTAGGTGAACTGACTCCCTTCAGTATTTCCTGTAGTGCAGGCCTCATAGTGAATAATTCCCTTAAGTTTTATATGTCTAGAAAAGTCTTAATTTCTCCTTAATATCTAAAGGAGAGCTTAGCTGGATACATTATTCTAGGCTGGTAGTTCCTTTCACTTAATAGTTTAAATATATGATTCCATTCCTTTCTGGCTTGTAAGGTTTGCGCTGAGAAGTCCGAGGATAACCTAATGGGTTTACCTTTATAAGTTACCTTTTTTTTTTCTCCCTGGCTGCCTTGAGAATCTGTCTTTGTCATTGATTTTTGATCATTTTAATACAATGTGTCTTGGTGAAGTACTTTTTGGGTTGAGATAATTGAGTGTCTGTTGACTTCTTGAATTCCAAGCTCCAGCTCATTCCTTAGAGTTGGGAAATTCTCGTCAACTATTAAAATGCTTTCTCATCCCTATTCCTTTTCCTCGCCTTCGATAATGCCCATTATTCTTATGTTTCCTCTCCTGATGGTGTTAGCTAGTTCTTGCATTTCTCTTTCATTATTTTTCATTCTTCAGTTTCTGTCTTCTTCCTTCTGATTTATTTCTAGATTTCTGTCTTCAATATCACTGATCCTTTCCTCCATTTTGGTCGACTCTATTTCTCAAGCTTGCTATTTCATTTTTCAACTCTTGCAGTGTGTTCTTCATCTCCAGAAGTTCTATTTGGTTCTTTTTGAGGGTTTCCATCTCCTTGCTCTGCTCATCTAGTTGTTTTTTTCAGTTCCTGAAATTGTTGAGTTGAATTGTTTTGGATCTCATTGAGTTTTTTCAGTAGTACCATCCTGAATTCTCTGTCATCGAAGTGCATATTTCTGTGTCTGTAAGCTTATTTCTGAAGATTTTTCTTTTTTTTTTTTCTGAGATGCCTTGTCATCTTGGTTGTTCATGGTGTTTAATGGACTATTTCTGTGCCCGGGCATTAATGGAAAGGTATTCTGCTGTTTTTCCAGTAAGAAGATTAATTATATAAAGGTCTCTCTTTAGCCTGTTGCAAAGAAGGCGTTTTTCTTTTGGTTTCCAGTAGGTGGCGTCTAAGCTTCTTGGATCTCTGCTCTATATAAAGTCTTAATAGCATTTTTAAAATTTTTCTTGTGGATATTTAATCACGCTCGCTACCCTCAGTTTCAGTCCCTGTCAGTGTCAGCGACAGTCTCAGCAGCGTTTGCTCAGATGCCCCTGGGGCTCCGTGGTGATCGGTCTCAGAGGGTATGCTGAGAGGTGCCCTCTGGTTTGGGGTTTGGGGGCTGCGGCTCAGCCTCGGTTTTGCAACCGCGGCCAGCAAAAATCAGCTGTTGTTCCTCTGCGTTCCCATCCCGCTTCTCTGCTTTCTGCCCTGATGACTGGGCCCTGCCGCCAGCCGGCCACAGGTAGCTCACAGCTATCCAGGCAGGAATGTTCAGGGACCTTTCCGCACAAACTTGCTGCTCCCTCTCCCCTCCCCCTCGTCCTGCAGAGAGCTCCAGCAGCTGTGAGAGGCAGCTTCTTTATTTCTCCCAGGCCACCGCCTGACACCAGGGGTCCTGACCTGTGGTAGCTCTTATGCGCGTAGATCCCATGCTCAGACGTGCTGGTGTGCAGTTTGGGTGTTTTTTTGTTGAGTTTTAGATGTTCAGCCTTATTGTTGTTTCAAGGGGAGAGATCTGGGGACGTCTCTCACTCTGCCGTGTTTCCAAAGATCTTATTATAGTCTTTATTTTAAAGTCTATGTTATGTGATATAAGTATCGCTACCCTGGCAGATGGTTGTTGCCTTTGCCGTGTCTATAGGTAAATGGAAGAGACAACGCTGCAGGCAGAGGTCAGGTTATCCCCTGTCCGTGACCTAGGGCAGTTTAACAGAGCGACCAGTGCTCCTCAAGGCGTGACACCATCTGTCAGTTGCCCATAAGTCTCTGAAACTGGAAGATCTTTTGGGTGATATGTGTGTTGGATAGTGCAGGGACTCCATGGTTTTCCTGGATCTATTCAGTTAATTTTCCCCTGCCACTGCAATGTCAGTTTACTTGCCAGTGCTGTCTCTGTGGCTCCCTGTATAAGTTTCCAATCATGGAAAGTTCAGCTGCTGTCACCTTGGGCCTGAATGTGCCACCCCAGGGCAGAGGCAACTGCCTATGAAAGTGGGTGGGCAGTTTATGTATTAGATGGGTTAGGAACTCAAGGAGTCAAGGGCTTTCAGGTCAATAGCCTCAGTTTTATTCAGTTTTTGTGTCTGCATGTTCCTTCAGTATTCACAGATTACATAGAGATAAGCCACTGTCTAGGGAAGTCCCATAGATCCCTTTGATCCCCTCAAGAGATATTGCGGCTTGTACAGGCCACAGTGGTCTATCCACAACTATTTTCCCCAAAATGCACTCATAGCGCTAGCCAAGGTTGTTTCCTCGCAGAATGTGCAACCCCAGAGCCAAACAGGGTGTGGGAGGCTGCCTGTCAATGGGCTGCAGGCACATTATGGCGTGGATGATGCGAGATCTCAGGGAGACAAAGGGCCATCAGGCCATACAGCCTCAGTTTTGTTGCAACTTCTGTGCCTGGGCATTTAACACTGTAATTACAGATCACAGTGAGATCAGCTTCCATCTGGGAGGTCCCATAGACCTCTGTGGTCCCCTCAATGGATATTGCATCTCTTGCAGGCAGCAGAGGTCTGATTGCAGTTGGTTTCCCTGCAGTGTCTGTCCTGTGCTTGCCAAAGTTTTTTTTTCCTGAGTGGATTAGGAAAATGGGGCGGCTGTGCAGAGCTGTGGTGGTTCACTGTCAATGGGCTGCCTGGGGCAATTTGTGGGTAGGGTGGGGCGAGGTCTCTGGGAGACAATGGCCATCAGAACGATACAGCCTCAGTATTGCTGCATCTTTGGTAACTGTTGGCTCATTCCCACAGAAGTTCCAGATTACAGCAAGACCCTCTGCTTTCTGTGACTGGCCTGAGATCCACCCAAGTTCATGTTGGCAGTAGTGATCTGCCTGAAGATGTCTCTGAAATATATGCTCATAGAGCTGGCTGGCAGCTGTGAATGTTTGGCCCTCAATGGATGTAGGTCGTGGAAGCCATCCAGCAACAAAAGCCCTTGGCAATCTGCAGGTTGGGTGGGGCATGCTGATTTCCTCAAGCCAGAACTTCCTAATGGCCCTGTAGGAGGGGTCTGCACAATCAAGCTGGTGTGGTCTGTAGATTGCCCTGTAGGGAGAACTGACTAAAGCACAATGGCGGCTGCCCTTCCAGCCCTCATTTTGGTACCAGGTAATGCAGACTATCTCAGTATGAATCCTGAACGAACTTTTGACTCATGGTTTGTGTCTGGGTGAGTGTCTGCAGGTCAGAAAGCCTGTGTGTAAGCCCTTCAAAGGGGCGTCTAGGGTTTCAGTCTCCTTCTGTCTCTCCCAGATGGCCGGAATCCCCTCTGGTTTTTACAGTCACAGTTATTGGAAACTCCTATTCTCTGGGCTAGGAAGCCCACGAATGAAGCCAGGACACCCCTCTCCTTCAGGGGAGCCTCTGCAGCCTCGTTCTCCACCACCCACGGGCTCAGGACCAGCCCGATTTACGATTTTGACCCTCCTACCGTCTTCAGTGTGGCTCCATCTTTATATTATCAGATGTGTTATGAACAGCTGGACTTCATGTGATTCTCCACATTGTTTATTTTATAATGTTTTTAATTTCAATGCAGACTTTAGAGGAGGCATACCCTTCTTTAACCTAGTCTGCCATCTTCCCCCTGAAAACCTCTCTAATGTATTCTTCAACTCAGCTATTGTTTTCTTCATTTCTGACTAGTTCTCTTTTATATATTTTATCTCCATTTTTATGTTTTCTATTTCTTTTTTGAAGTTCCCCCTAAGATCATTGAGCATCCTTATAACCAGTGTTTTGAACTGTGCATCTGGTAGATTGCTCGTCTCCATTTTGTTTAGTTCTGTTTGGGAGCTTTGTTCTGTTCTTTCATGTGGGACATATTTCTTTGTCTCCCCATTTTGGCTTCCCTCCTGTGTTTGGGTAGGGCTCCTAAGACTACCAGTCTTAGCAGAGTGTCTTCATGTGCTAGGTGTCCTGTGGGGCACAATGGCATAGTCTCCCAGGTCAATGGGCTGCAGGCACATTATGGCGTGAGCCAGGTGATCAAGGTGTATCTATTGTATGGGTTGTGTGTGCCCTCCTATTGTAGTTGAGCCTTGGTTGTTGTTTGCATGTCAGTGAGAGTGAAGGACCTTCAGGCTGATTGATTGTGAGAATTTGCTGGTGAGGGACTGGCCCTACAGAGCAGGATTTACTTTAGCAAGGCTTTGGTGCCGCCCAGTCTGCCCTTCAGGTGTGTCCTCTTCAGCTGCAGCCCTGGATGGTGCACTGGCTCTAGCTCCGGTCAAAGCAGGCTACTAAATGTGTGAGCACCAGGGCCTCCTGGGAGGGGCCCAGCTGCCGACCAAGTTTAGCTGAAGCCTGTGCACTTTCAGGGCCACCTAGTAAGAGTCACCAAGCAATTTGCAGATGGCTATCACCCATTCTGGGCTTAGAGGGATCTGAAAAGTCCAAGCCAGAAACTGAGGCTGCCTGCTGCTAGTGCTGGGCTTGGGACTGCTCAGCAAGAGGCATGCCAAGGCCAGATGCTGTTTCTTTGAGTTTTGTGAGCCTTTGACAGATTTTAGGAAAGTCCGCAGCATGAGCCAAGACAGGCCATTTGTATGGAATAAACCACTGTAGGCAGCGTGGTTGGACCCACATGTTGGGAGAGGTGGGGTTTTAGGTAATCACCTGAGTGGAGCAATCTGTGTTAAAGAGGTTGCTGGAGACAGATGTGGCCGCCTACATCCGCATGCTGGGAGTGGGGAGGGCTCAACACAGGAACAATGGATACTACCAGCACTTCTACTGCCAGCACTTCTGTTCAGGAGAAAGCCACCCCTCCAGCCCTGGACCTGAAGTCCAACAACTCAGTTACTCCTCGTGTATCCCTGGCACTCTGAGCAGCTGCCCCAGTGCTGGAGCTCAAAGCACGTGAGTCCGCCAGTGATTAAATCTGGGTGCAGGCCCTTTAAGAGGAACGTCTGAGACTCCTGCAGCCCTCCATCTCACTCAGCTACAATCTCTATTGATTTTCATATCTGGAGGTTGTGATGACTTCTCTTCCCAGCACTGGAATCATGGGCTGGGGAGCCCAGTATAGAGCTAAGACCCTTCATTCCTCCAGGGGATGGAAGGAGGACCTGTAGCCAAGACAACCCTCCCAATTCTCAACTGCCGCACGCAGTTAAGAGACTGGGCCATTTCATGTCTCCGCCTCTCCTACCAGACATAACCTTATGCCTTATATATGTTGCCACTTGTAGGACTTCTGTTCAGCTAGACCTGAGGTGACTCCAGTGATGGTTGTTCTGTAGTTTTGTTATAACTTTGGTGTGGTCACAAGAGGAGGCGAGCACAGTATCTACCTTCTATGCCATCTTGACTAGATCTTCAACAATTGCTTTAAATGTACATGGATTAAATGCACCAATCAAAAGGCATAGGTTCCCTGAATGGAGAAGGAAATGAGACCCTTATATATGGTGTGTATAAGAGATTCACTTCAGATGAAAGATATACACAGACTAAAAGTAAAGAGATGGAAAAAGATATTTCATGAACATGGGAAAAAAGAAAGCTGTGGTACCAATACTTATACCAAACAAAAAGACTTTAAAACAAAGGTTATAATGAGTGACAAAGTAGGACCCAGTAATTTCATCTCTGGGTATTTATCCGAAGACACCCAAAACACTACTTCAAAAAGACATATGCATTTGTATGTCAATTACAGCATTATTTACAATAGCCAACATATGGAAGCAACATCAGTGTCCATCAATAGATGAATGGATAAAGAAGTGGCACAGATATACAATGGAATATTACTCAGCCTTAATAAAGAACAAAATCTTGCCATCTGCAACAACATGGATGGACCTAGAGCATATTATGCTAAGTAAAATAAGTTAGAGAAAGACAAATACCATATGATTTCACTTACATGTGGGATCTACAGAACAAGATAAATGAACAAACAAAACAAAAACGAACTCATAGATACAGAACAAACTGATGATTGTCAGATGGTTAGGGGTTTGCAGAGCTAGGTGAAAAAAGTGAAGGTATTAAGAAGTACAAATTGGTAGTTACAAAGTAGTCATGAGGATATAAAGTATAGCACAGTGCTTGGCACATTTATAGCCACTCAAGAAATGTTAGTTTTCTTTCTTTCCACTTTCATCTTTATATAGAATTTCTCATCTACTCAGATTTCATACATGTAAACATGTGCCAAAATGTCATTTCATCCTATCTTTCCTTGTCAGATTGCCACATTGCCATTAAACAAAGCAACCTAATTTGGTTTTAGAACTAAATTAAACATGACAGTGTAAGTCACTAAAAATTGTCTGTGTATAAGTGAGTTAGATACAAAAAAGATGAAAATTAGGATTGGAGGACAGCAACAGAGTGCATAACAACAGAAGCATTTTGCAGTTGGTGACACCCTCACAAATGTCTAATCTTGAAGAAGAAATTTGATTCCTGCAACTTCAAGAAAAGAAGTTTAATACAAGTAGCTGTGGTAATAAACCTTCCTATCAGCCGTGGTTGTAAGTCTGGAAAATCTTGAATTAACTGTGCTGGTGAATCATGCACATTTATTTCTACTTGTTTAAATAGTGTTTTCCTTTATGTATATAGAGATGTCTTGTAATAAGGCTACAGTTAAACACTGGTGTCAGAAAACCACCAAAGAGAATTTGTTTTCTAGCATCTATGACAATAATATAGATGTCAGTTCATAACATAGTTTTCTTTTCTCTGTATATATATGAAAATAATATTTCTGCTTGCAGTGTTTAGAATTTCATTTACTTTATCCCAACCACAGATTAATAAATTAAAAAGAGGACTTTTTGATTATATGTACAAATTAAAATATTCATATTTGCCAAAAAATGTATAGTCCACTGAAAGACCTCAAATATTTAACTAGGTTAAAAAAAATTAATAATTCAAGTCCAGCTATGGAAAGTCTTGTGGTGATTTAAAAAGTCACAGCCTCAGTCGCAAAATAATATTTCCACTTTAGGAACATAAAGGAACATGTTTGTACGTTCCTACTTTGCAATTGAGTTGCCTAATACAAATGGGTTGGGGGTAGGGGAAAGAATACAAGGATCATAGAAGACTAGACAGTTGTTAAATTTACCTAACTAAAATTAATATTTAGTTTTATCCTAATGTGTTTATGGAGAATTTCTAAGAATAGATAGTTACTTAAGCAATGATATGGGGAAACATGATTTGATCTTCTTTTAAGAGAATTATTTTCCCCTGGGAAGTTTTTGATTCATTCATTCTCTTCTCAGATAGCTAGTGTTTAAGTAGAACTATGAGATTTTCTTTTTTGTACCTTTCTCTAGATTTACTGAGATATAATTACCATATATATAAACACTGTATAAGTTTAAGTTGGGCAATGTTATGATTTAATACTCGTATAAATTGCAAAATTATGACTATAGCAGAGTTAGTTAAAACCTTCATTACCTCACATAATTATCATTTCTTTTTTTTATGGTGAGAACATTTAAGATCTCTCTTAGCAATTTTCAAGAATATAATACAGTGTTGTTGTACAGTAGATGCCCAGAACTTACTAATCTTATAACTGAAAGTTGGCACACTTTGACTGACAATTCCCCATTTCTTCCACCCCCAAGCCCCTTTCTACTCTCAACTACCATTCTACTCTCTATGAGTTTGGCCTTTTTAGATTCCATATATAAATAAGATCATACGGTATCTGTCTTTTTCTGTCTGACTTAATTCACTTAGCATAATGCCCTCTAGGTCCATCCATGTTGCAAATAGCAGGATTTTCTTCTTTTTCATGACTGAATAGTATTCCCGTATATCACTTCTTCTTCATCTATTCATCTGTAGATGGACACTTAGGTTGTTTTCATGTCTTGGCTATTGTGAATAATACTGTGATAAACATAGGGGGTGCAGATATCTCTCTGATAACTTGATTTAATTTTCTTTGGTTATATGCTGAGAAGTGAGATTGCTAGATCATATGGTAGTTCTGTTTTGTTTTGTTTTTTTTTAATTTTTGCGTAACCTCCATACTGTTTTCTAACTTGGCTACACCAATTTACATTTCCACCAACAGTGCACAAGGATTCCTTTTTATTCACAACCTCTCCAACATTATCACTATTTTTTTTTGATAACAGCCATTTTAACAAGTGTGTGGTTATATCTTATTATGGTTTTGATTTGCATTGCTCTGATAGTTAGTGGTGTTGAGCACATTTTCACTTGTTGATCATCTGTATGTCTTCATTGGAAAAATATTTATTCAGGTCCTCTGCCAATTTTCCAATCTGATTATTTATTTTGCTATTGAGTTATATGCATTCTTTATATATTTTTGATATTAAGCCCTTATCAGATAGATGGTTTGCAGTTGTTTTTTCCCACTCCATAGACTGCTTTTTGTTGTTGTTGTTGATCATTTCTTCCACTGTGCAGATGCTTTTTATTTTGATGAAGTCCCACTTATCTATTTTGCTTTTGTGGCTTGTGTTCTAGGTGTAATATCCAAAAAATATATATAAATAATCATCATCATCATCATCACCAAGACCAATGTCAAGGAGCTTTTCCCCTATGGTTCCTTCTGGGAGTTTTATGGATTCAGGTTTTATATTTAAGTCTTTGATCCATTTAGAATTACTTTTTTCTGAGTGGTGTAAAATAGGGATCCAATTTCATTCTTCAGCATGTGTTTATCCAGTTTTTTTAACACCATTTATTAAAGAGACTATCCTTTCCCCATTGAGCATTCCTGGACCCCTTGTCAAATATTAGTTTACCATATATGTTAAGGTTTATTTCTGGGCTATCGATTCTGTTCCATTGTCTGTTTTTATGCCAATACCACACTCTTTCGATTACTATAGCTTGGTAATATAGTTTGTAATCAAGAAGTGTGATGCTTCCAGCTTTGTGGCTATTCGGGGGCATTTGTGGTTCCATGTAAATTTTAGCATTTTTTTTTTCCTATTTCTGTGAAAAATGTCATCAGAAGTTTGATCAGGGCTGCACAGAATTGATAGGTGGCTTTGTGTAGTATGGTCATTTTAACAATATTAATTCTTCCAATTTATAAATATAGGATATTTTTCCATTTATTTGTCTTAATTTCTTTCATCAATGTTTTATAGTTTTTAGTATATGGATCTTTCACTGCCTTCGTTAAATTAATTTTTAAGTATTTTATTGTTTTTGATATTATTGTGAATGAGATTGTTTTATTTGTTTTTCAGGTATTTCACTGTTAGTGAACAGAAATACAACTGATTTCTATATGTTGATTTTGTATCCTGCAACTTTACTGAATTCATTTTTTTTACTTCTAACAGTTCATTGGTAGACTCTTTAGAATTATCTCTATATAAGATCATATCTTCTGAAAATAGAGACAATTTTACTTTTTTTCTTCCAATTTGTATATATTTTCTTTTACTTATATAAGTGCCCTAACTAAGACTTCCAGTACTATATTCAATAAGAATGGTGACAGTGGGCACTTTTGTCTTGTTCTTGATCTTAGAGGAAAAAATTTTCAACCTTTCCCCATTGAGTATGATGTAAGCTGTAGGCTTGTAATATATGGCTTTTATTGTGTTGAAGGTACATTCCTTCTATATCCAATTTGTTGAGAGTTTTTATCATGAACGTAAGTTGAATTCTGTCAAATGCTTTTTGAGCATTAATTGAGATATCAAATTTTCCCAACTTAATCTATAGATTCTACACAATCCAAACCAAGATCCAACAAAGTTATTTTGTGGATATTGACAAACTGGTTCTAAAGTTTATACAGAGTGTCAGAAGACCCAGAATAGCCAAAATAATATTAAAAAAGAACATAATTGAAGGACTGACCTGACCTGACTTCAATACTTACTGTAAAACTACAGCGATGAAGCCAATGTGGTGTTGGTGAAAGAATAGACAAATAGATCAATAGAATAGAATGGAGAGTTCATAAATAGACACAGACAAATCCAGTCAACTCATCTTTGACAAAGAATAGTCTTTTCAACAAATGGTGGTCAAACAACTAGATAGCCACATGTAAAAAAATGCAATCTAAATGAAACGTGGACCTTACATGTGTTACAAAAATTAACTCAAAATGAACTGAGTCCTAAATTTAAAAATGTAACATGCAGAATTTCTAGAAAATAACATAGGAGAAAATCTATGTCACCCTTGATTTGATTATCACCTATTATATAGAACAGCAAAAGCACAATCCATGAAAGGAGAGTTGATAAATTACAGTTCATTAAAAGTAAAACTTGTGTTCTATGAATGACACTGTTTGGAGAATGAAATGATAATCCACATACTCGGAGAAAATCTTTGCAAAACACACGTTTGATAAAAGATATATATCCAAAATACATAAAGAACTCTTAAAACTCAATGATAAGCAAACAAACAACCTAATTAAAAAGTGGGCAAAGATCTGAAAAGACTCTTAAACAAAGACGATGTATAGATGACAACATTGAATGATGCTCAACATTATATATCTTTAGGGAATTATAAATTAAAGAATGATATACATATCTAATAGAATGGCTAAAATCTAAAACATTGACAACCCCAAATGGATGGGAGGATGGAAGCAACAGAAACTCTTACACATTGCTGGTAGGCAGTGAAACTATTTTATTTCATACTCTAATGGCCAATATATGACATTATATGTTTATCAAAACCTATAGAACTGTATAATGCAAAGAATAAAACCTACTTTGAACTACAATCTTTAGTTAATAATATATCAATATTTATTAATCATTTTTAACAAATGTACCACAATAATACAAGAGGCTAATAATAGGGGAAACTGTGGGCCAGGGAGAAGGGGAATATGAAAACTCTGTATTTTCTCCTCATTTTTTATATAATTTAAACTGTTTTAAAAAATTATACAGAGTGACATCACAAGCATGGCAGAGTGACAGATGTTCCCAGATCTCTCCCCATGAAACAACAGTAAGCTGAACGTCTAAAACTCAACAACAACAACAACAAAAACACTCAAACTGCACAACAGCATGTCTGAGTGAGGGATCTGCAAATAAGAAGTACCACAGGTCAGAACCCCAGGAGTTCCGAGGTAGACTGGGAGAAACCAAGAAGCTGCCTCTTACAGCCAGAACTCCCTGCAGGAATAGGGGGAAGGAAGAAAGTGCAGCATGGTTCCCTGAACAGCTGTGCCTGAGAGAACTATGAGCTCCATAGTTCTCTGGAGCAGCAGTGCCAAGGGATCAGGGCAGAAAACAGAGAAGTACTCAACTCAGAGGGTACCTCCATTATATCCTCCAAGAGAACACCACAAAGCCCCAGGGGAATCTGAGCAAATCTGAGCAAATGCTACTGAAACCGTCGCTAAAACTGACAGGGACTGAGACTGAGAGTAGCGAGTGTGATTGACTATTTATAAGAAATAAAAAGGCATTTTTAGGACTTCATATAAAGCAGAGATCCAAGGGGCTTAGACGCCACCTACTGGAAACCAAAAGAAAAATGCCTTCTTAGCAACAAGCTTAAGAGAGACCTTTATATAATAAATCTTTCTGGGGAAACAAGCAGAAAAAATTCCATTATGCAAGGGAGAGAAATAGTCCATTAAACACAATGAACAACCAATGTGACAAGGCAGTTCAGAAGGAAAGAGAAAAATCTCCAGAAAATAAGCTTAAAGACATAGAAATATGCAACTTAAATGACAGAAAATTCAGAATGGTACTTCAGAAAAAACTTAATGAGATCCAAAACAATTCATATCAACAATTCCAGGAATTGAAAAAACAACTAGATCATCAGATTGAGTTTTTTAGCAAGGAGATTGAAACTACTGAAAAACAAATTAGACTTCTGGAGATGAAGAACACACTGAAAGAGATGAAAAATGAAATGCGAAGCTTGGGAAATAGAGTCAGTCAAATGGAGGAAAGGATCAGTGATATCGAAGATGGAAATCTAGAAATAAATCAGAAAGAAGAAGAGGGAGACTGAAGAATGAAAAATCATGAAAGAGAAATACAAGAACTAGCTGATACCAACAAGAAAGGAAATATAAGAATAATGGCTGTTCTTGAAGGTGAGGAAAAGGAGCAAGGATTAGAAAGCATTTTCAGACAAATAATTGATAAGAATTTCCCAAATCTAAGGAATGAACTGGAGCCTGGAATTCAAGAAGTCAACAGAACACCCAATTATCTCAACCCAAAAAGGCCTTCTCCAAGACATATTATATTAAAATTATCAAAAATCAATGACAAAGAAAGAATTCTCAGGGCAGCCGGGGGAAAGAACATGTTATCCTATAGAGGAGAGCACATTAGATTATTGTTGGACTTTTCAGCACAAACCTTACAAGCCAGAAATGAGTGGAATCAAATATTCAAACTATTAAATGAAAGGAACTACCAGCCAATAATAATATATCCAGCAAAACTCTCTTTTAGATATTAAGGAGCAATAAAGACCTTTCCACACATACAAAAATTGAGGGAATTCTCCACTCCAAGACCTGCATAACAGGAAATACTCACCTAAAACGAAATTACAAAAATATACATAACTATGAGTAAGGCAACTAGCAGGCGGATAGAAGCAGAGGAGTACAACCCTTATTAAGAACAAGGCATTATAAGCTTAAACAATAAGAGGAGATTTGCTAAAGCAAAATACTAATGAATGTTCAGCATACATAGGGACAGACTGAAACAACAATAACAGAAAAGGGGTGGATTCAAAGATACAAATTTACAAAGATGAATGGAGATAAGTAACACAGAAGAAAATGGATTTATACAGATAGATAGATAGATGATAGATAGATAGATAGATAGATAGATAGATAGATAGATAGATAGATAGATATGTCTGTATATATAATATATATAATATATATATAATATACATATATATAATATATATACATACCCTTTACATATTCATAATGGTAAGTACATGCCTAAGATTCAGAACTGAAGTATATAACATAAAACAAGAAGAACCAGAAGGAAAACCCACAAAACACAACAAAAATATAAATACAGAAACGTAAGCACAAGGAAGCAATGGGAACACCGAGAACAGAAAGCAAAAGATAAAATGGCTATATAAACACTTCATATTTCAATATTTACCCTAAATATAAATAGACTGAACTCACCAATAAAAAGGCACAGAGTTGCAGAATGGATCAAAAACCAAAACCCAACCATATGCTGCCTCCAGGAGACACATCTCAGTTCCAAAGACAAACATAGACTTCAAGTGAAAGGATGGAAAATGATATTTCAAACAAATGGCATTCACAGAAAAGCACAAGTAGCGGTACTAATATCGGATGAAATATACTTCAAAATAAAAAAGATAAAGAAGGATACTGAGGGACAGTTCATAATAATAATAAATGGCATCATATGTAAAGAAGACACTTATTAATATCTATGCTCCCAATGAGGGAGACCCAAAATATATAAAGCAATTACTAACAGAACTAAAGGGAGGAATAGTCCAAAACACTATTCTATTAGAGGACCTAAATATCCCGCTGTCAGATATAGACAGATCATCCAAACAGAAAATCAATAAGGAAATAACATCCTTAAATGACACATTGGACCAAATGGACATAAGTGACATTTACAGAGCCTTTCATCCCTAAACAGCAGCTTATACATTCTTCCTTAGTCCACATGGAATATTCTCAAAGGTTTAACCACATAACCACAACCTCATATATGAGATAGCTTCAACATATATGAGGGTTGAAATCATACCAACCATATTCTCTGATCATAATGCTTTGAAACTGGAGATCATCTGTAAAACGAAAGTAGGAAGAACCACAAACACATGAAGATTAAACAACATGCTACTAAAGAAGGACTAGGTCAGAGAAGAAATAAAAAAAAGAGATCAATAGATACATATAAATGAATGATAATGATAGTACAACATATCAAAACTTTTGCGACATGGTGAAAATGGTCATAAGAGGAAAGTTCATATCATTACAGGTCTATCTTCTAAAACAAGAAGGAGCCCAAATAAACAACCTAACGCTTCATCTTAAAAAACTAAAAAAGGAAGAAAAAATGAAGCCTAAAATCAGCAGAAAAAAGAAATCGTCAAAATTAGAGCATAAATAAATTAAACTGAAAACTAAATAAAGAAATAGAAAAAATAAATGCAACAAAGAGCTGGTTGTTTGAGAAGGTTAATAAAATTGACAAACTCCTGGCTAAACTTGCTAAAGAGAAAAGAGAAAAGACAAAATAAGCAAAGTCAAGGATGAAAGAGGAGAAATTAAGACAGACACCACAGAAATACAAAGGATCATACAAGAATAATATGAAAAATCATATAACATTAAATTTAACAACCTAGAAGAAATGGACCAGTACTTAGAATGATACAACCTACCTAGACTGAATCAAGAACTGGAAAATCTAAATAGACTGATCAGCAGTATGGAAATTAAAACAATTATCAAAAACCTACTAAAAAATAAAAGTCCAGGACGAGATGGCGTCACCAGTGAATTTTACCAAACATTCAAAGAAAATCAAATACCTATTCTCCTCAAACTCCTCCAAAAATCGAAGAGGAGGCAGTACTTTCTAACTCATTTTATGAGGCCAATGTAACCCTGATACCAAAACCTGGTAAGGAGAACACAAAAAAAGAAAACTACAGACCAATATCTCTCATTAACACAGATGCAAAAATCCTAAATAAGGTACTAGTGAAACGAATACTGCAACATATTAATAAGATTATACACCACGATCAAGTGGGGTTCATCCCAGTGGCACAGGGATGGTTTAACATACACAAATCAATTCATGTGATACACCTCATAGACAAAAAATAAGAATCATATGATCATATCAATAGATGCAGAAAAAGCCTTCGACAAGATACAGCATCCATTTATGTTCAAAACACTTAACAAAATCGATATAGAAGGAAAATACCTTAACATAATCAAGGCCATCTATGACAAACCCTTAGCCAACAATATACTTAATAGTGAAAAACTAAAAACTTTCCCTCTAAGATCATGAACAAGACAAGTCGATCCACTATTGCCACTGTTATTCAATATAACATCGGAGGTCCTTGCGAGTGCAATCAGGCAAGAGAAAGATTTAAAAGGCATCCAAATAGGAAATGAAGAAGTCAAACTGTCACTATTTGCAGATGATATGATTCTCTATATTGAAAACCCAAAAGAATTCACAAGAACACTACTAGAAACAATAAGCAAATACAGTAAAGTTTCTGGATACAATATCAACATTCAAAAATTCATAGTGTTCCTATACTCTAAAAAGTGGAAAAAATAATTCCTTTTCAATTGCAACAAAAAGAATAAGATACCTAGGAATGAATCTAACAAACCATGGGAAGGACCTATATAATGAATTCTATAATATCCTATTACAAGAAATTGAAGAAGATACAAATAAATGGAAAGATATTCCATGTTCTTGGATTGGAAGAATCAACATAGTTAAAATGACCTTATTACCTAATGAATTATACAGATTTAATGCAACCCCCATCAAAATCCCATCGGCAGTTTTTAAAGAAATAGAACAAAAAATCATCAGATTTGTATGGAAGCAGAAAAAAATCCCTGATTTGCCAAAGCCATCCTGAGAAAAGAGAACGAAGCTGGAGGCATCACTGCACAACTTCAAATTATACTACAAATCAACAGTAATCAAAACGGCATGGTATTGGCAGAAAAACAGATGCACAGACCAGTGGAACAGAATCGAGAGTCTAGAATTAAACCCATATTTATATGGGCAAATAATTTTCAACAAAAAAAGCCAAAAACATACAGTGGAGAAAGGAAAGCCTCTTCAATAAATGGTGCTGGGAAAACTGGACAGCTACCTGCAAAAGAATGAAATTAGACTGTTAACTATCACCACACACCAAAATTAACTCAAAATGGATTAAGTACCTGAATAGAAGACTTGAAACAATTATTCACATAGAAGAGAACACAGAAACTAAACTCATGGACCTTGGACTTAAAGAGGATTTTATGAATTTGACCTTAAATGATAGAGAAGTAAAAGCAAAAATAAATGAATGAGACTACATTAAACTAAAAAGACTTCTGCACAGATAAAGAAACCGTCAACAAGGTAAAGATACAATCATCTGAATGGGAAAATATATTTGCAAGCAATATCTCCGATAAGGGCCTAATGTCCAAAATATACAAAGAACTCATACAACTCAATAACAACAGAAAAAATCCAGTCAAAAAATGGGCAGAGTACCTGAACAGACATTTCCCTCAAGAAGATATATAAGTGGCCAAGATACATATGAAGATATGTTCAACATCGCTACCTATTAGGGAAATGTAAATCAAAACCACAGTGAGATACCATCTCACACCTGTTAGAATAGCTGTTATCAACAGGACATGTAATAACAAATGTTGGAGAGGATGCAGAGAAAAAGGAACCCTCATACAATGCTACTGTGAATGTAAATTGGTACAGCCACCATGGAAAAGTAGGAATTGATCTACCATATGATCCAGCAACCCCTCTACTGGGTATTTACCTAAAGACTTGAAAACTCATATCCGATAAGATATTTGCACACCAATGTTCATAGCAGCATTATTCACTGTGGCCAGGATATGGAAACAACCAAAGTGTCCTAGATAGATGATTGGATAAAGAAGCTGTGGTACATATATAAAGTGGAATATTACTCAGGCTTAATAGATGAAATTCTGCCATTTTTGACAATATGGATTGACCTTGAGATAATCATGCTAAGTGAAAGAAGCCAGACAGAAAATTTTGAAAACCACATGATATCACTTATATGTGTGATATAAACCTAAAAGCAACAAACAGGACAGAGACTCATGGGAATGGACAATAGACAAGTGGTTCACTATAAGTTGGGATTCTTTTGATTTCCCTTGTATTCTGGCTTCCTTTCAGATTATTTCTTCCAAACTTTCTCTTTTATGATCTAGAAACTAAATATAACATTTAAAAATAAATTATTCATAAACTTAGAAAGAATTACTACAACATTTTCTTTACATTTTTTGGCCCTTTATTAGGTGGTAACCTAAAGAAGAAGGGTTCAGCATAGTGAATTGAAGACTCAATTGTACCATTCCTTTCTCCCCCAGGATAAGCACATGGTCCATAAGGCCAGAAGTTAGCTTTCATGACAATTCCTGGAGATGAACAAATATAATGTTTTTCTAAAACAAAACGAAACCAAAGAAAACCCCCAGAAAACTCTGAATTAAGTTTATTTTTTTGAATTAAGTTTAGAGTGTACATTTTTACCACTTGGTAAAATAATGAAACAATAATGGTGCCATGTAGCAAAGAATTAAGATGATTGCCTTTGAGAATGACTTAGGGCAGGCTTTATGTGATAATAGAACACTACAGAGAGTACAATAAAATAATGTCAGAAGTTTAGATTTTGGCCAAATACCTAACAAGCACGTCCTACATACAAGGCATTAGCCTTAGGCACATAGCATCTCAAGGAAACCAAACCACTGTTGTTACCTACAGGAACTCATGGTTGGGTAGGGATGAGAAAGTGACACTTGGATACAAGTGACTGTACTGTGAGGTGTAAAGTGGTAAATGTCCTAGTAGATAGGCATCACAGTTGTTATAGGAATTTATTTCTTCTGTTGACCTGGAGCAATGTTGCAATGGATCATTCCAGCCCAGGAAAGACTTCTTGGGCTGAGCAGTGTCACGTATCAACACAAAACATGCAGTAGGCTTTGCCTTTCCATCTAGTAGAAATCTGAAGTGAATTACAAATTTAACTCAAAAGCAGCAGCCTCTTTACTAAATAGAGGAGAGGTACATTCCCAAAGTCCATTTATGAAAAAGGCCAGGGAAGGAGATGAAATCACACCTGCTAAGGAACACAGTATCAAAGGTTTAAAAGTTAGAAAGGGAAACTATTTCAAAGCCTCCAGAATTAGGTCCTAGAAAAGGAAATTAGTAGGCCCTTCACATGAAAGTGTTCAGAAGTATTTACAAGAACACGCCTAGGAGGAGTTTATTTCTGGATTACTAACACTAAAGTTGTTTTCTTCTTTAATTAATTCTTTAGACTTTAGAAACATAAAAGATTGTGTCGGTCTCCTAGCAACTTTTGGCTGTGAAGGGCCTGGGAAACCAACATGTAGACCTAAGTGATACCAAATGCCATGATAAAAGGCAAGCAAATCCAAAACAGTCACCTGCATGATTCTAAATATCTGGATGGTTGATAAAAAATGTAGTTAGTTTGGTGCCAACATAACTACCTCAAGGTAGCATACCTGACTCCTCAAGTACAACTCTTGTTCTATTTTCCTATGCTCATACTCTCCTACATACATTTTAATTATCTGTTTACTCATTTGTCTCCACAACTGAGTCTGATATTGGGAGGAGAAACACTATGTACTTATTGCTCACTGTTGTTTCCACAGTATCTAGCACAGTACCTGGAGCATTACTACATAATCAATAAATATTAGACAAATAAAAGAACACTAGGACAACCTGTAGCGTGTCATCACTAATGGAGTGTGCTGTGGTGAATGCAGTAGGGAAAGAGATCTGCCATGTGTCAGCCAGTTTCTTGAAGGTTTGTTCAAGTGGGTGATACAATGGCTAGAGCTGCACCACTCTGCAAGCATTTTTTTTTTCCTTATGTCAGTTGAGGAAGGTCAGAAATGGGGTTAGGGAAGCCCACTTGCTATCCCGATACCATTTCCATACCCACATGAGGACTTTGGAGCCTATCTTGTACAGTGCCCACATTATAAACCTGGAAAAACTGCGGCACAGAAGGGAACAGTTGCTGTCCCTATGGCACTAGCTAGCGGAGGAGACTTTCATACCTGTGTATATAGACATCCTGGTCAGTGCTCTTCTCTCTGCAATCAATGATCTCTCTCAAAAGCTCTGAAACTCAATGGGCCAAGGTTTTAATGGAAGCTCCACAAAGAAATAGTTGTGTGGCCTTGGGAGATCACATCTCCCTTTTTCTATTTCAATTTCTCCATTGGGGAAATCGGCCTTAAAACATATGACTCCCAGGGCCACTGTGAGTTATGCTTAGAGGAAGGAGTACATGTAATGTTTCTTGCAAATTGCCTGTTACATAATTGGTTCCCAACTCTTAACTCCCTTTTTTTTTCTCCAGGCTCATATGCCCTTTCAGGACAAACAGAAATGAAGGATGTCCTTAGTGCCTGGAAAGGGTCAGCTATGCTGAGAGTCTCAACTGCTTAGACCCATCTCATCCCTCAATAGGAAAATTTGGAGCTGAACTCTATATCCAGGTGGTCTTGCTCTAAAGAGACTCTCCTGCTAACATCCCCCAAGAAAACACAGCCTTCAAAACACAGACTTTCCAATTTTCCTAGTAAAATGAATGAAAGAAACGTTTGGAGGAATAAAGTGATTTTTTTTTCAGCTCTACTTGTTTACTTTTCCATAAGCTCCCAAGATGGCTTACATGTTAGCTGTAAATCACACCATCTGTACAAACAGTACTTCGGTAAACAATTTGATACTATTCCTCTAAAATGATCTTTTTAAGGACAGTATTTATGTCTCTGTTATCTTTCATTTGGCAACATAGCATGAGCTGTTTTAATGTTGCTATCATTGTAAACACATATTGAATTCCCCATTTCTTAACTGTACAGAAAACAGGAGAACTCTGCATTTGTTCCACTTGACTCTAGGCTTAGAAGGGAGAGTTTGCTATTAGGCAGATATTCTCTATTTTCTTAAAAAGTAAAAATTAGATGAAGATAAGAAGTTCTAGCTAATACCTTTGTAATCTTGAATTTAGTAACAGTAGGTAGGTTCCAGCTACTTGAGGCTAAACAAAGATGAACAGAGTACCCTTATTGGTTAGGAAGGGTCAGATAGGATTAATGGACCAGCTGCCCTGAAGCCTCTCATCCCTCAGGAGGCAAAGTCACTGGCTTAGAAGGACTTCTAGAAAGAAGGGCCTGGCTCCCCATCCCCACCCCAGCAAGTCCAGGAGCAAAGTTCTTGTCAACACAGGCCTTGGGAGGAAGCAAAAGGGCTGTTGTGGCTTTTGGTCCATTGACAGCCCTGGAGTTAGTTTGAGAGGAGTAGGATAGTAGAGGTGGACTTATTTTTGCTGCAAGCTGTTTTGTAGACCTGTCAAGGCCCCACATCAATGTGACTGTCTGATGTCATTCTACCCTGCTTTCCAAGACCTTTAGGCACATGGGAAATGCCGCATTGTAAAGTCATGTACAACACCTAGGGGGTGCATAAATGAGGCATACGTAAATTCGAGCATGGGGACCCTGGTAAAAGGAACTGGCTCTTCATGCCCTTTAAAGGCCTTCTAAGGTCTGGATCCAGCCCATGTGCATGACCTAACTTTTGCTAATCCAGCCACATAAACTATTACTATTACCCAAAACACCTCATTATTTTCAGCTTTGTGCACAGGATTGGTACGTTGTTTGCAAAGTGTCCATGGTTCTCAACTAGTAGAACTCCTGTCTAACCTTGGAAACCTAGCAAGAATATCTTCTAATGTAAGCCTTTTTTTTTCCAATTATTTTTTAATTTATATTTTATGGTGACATTGGTTAACGAAATCCAATAAGTTTCCACTGTACCCTTTCACAATAAAGCATATATATATTTACACTGTGTGTTCACATCCCATAGTTATATTTCTTTCTGTCACCACATATTTGACCCCCTTTACCCCATCTACCTTGCCCATCCACCCCACCCCCAACCACCTGGTAAGAACTAGTCTAGACTCCATATCCGTGAGTCTCTGTTTGTATGTCCTAGTCCCTTGTTGCTTTTAGGTTTATATCCCACATATAAGTGATATCATATGGTTTTCATCTTTTTCTGTCTGGCTTATTTCGCTTAGCATGACTATCTCGAGGTCCATCCATGTTGTCGTAAGTGGCAGTATTTCATCTCTTCTTATGGCTGAGTAATATTCCTTTGTATATATGTACCACTGCATCTTTAGCCAATCATCTATCGTAGGACACTTCGGTTCCTTCCATGTCTTGGCCACTGTGAATAATGCTGCTATGAACATCAGTCTGCAAATATCTTTTTGGATATGGGTTTTCAAGCCTTTGGAGTAAATACCCAGGAGAGGGATTGCTGGATCACATGGTAGATTAATCATTACTTTTTTGAGGAACCTCCATACTGTTTTCCATAATGGCTGTACCAATTTGTAGTCCCATCAGCAGTGTATGAGGGTTATTTTTCTCAACATCCAACCATTTGTTATTACTTGTCCTTTTGATTACAGCTATTCTAACAGGTGTGAGATGGTATCTCATTGTGGTTTTGATTTGTATTTCCCTAATAGCTAGTGATGTTGAGCATTTTTTCAAATATATGTTGGCCATTTGTTTGTCCTCTAGCGAGAAGTGTCTCTTCAGGTCCTCTGCCCATTTTTTATTGGATCATTTGTTTTTTTGTTGTTGTTGTTATTGAGTTGTAGGAGTCCTTTGTATATTTTGGATATTAAGCCCTTATTGGAGACGTCGCTTGTAAATATATTTTCCCATTCGAATGGTTGTCTCTTTACCTTGTTGATGATTTCTTTTGCTGAGCAGAAGCTTGTTAGTTTGATGTAGTTCCATTCATTTATTTTAGTGTTTATTTTCCTTGATTTTGAGGTCAAATTCATAAAATCCTCTAAGTCCAAGTCCTCAAGTTTCAGGTCTTATATTCCAGTCTTTAATCCATTTTGAGGTAATTTTGGTGGGTGGCGATAGACAACAGTCTAGTCTCATTCTTTTGCAGGTGGCTTTCCAGTTTTCCCAACGCCATTTATTGAAGAGGCTTTCGTTTCTCCACTGTACGTTTTTGGCTTCTTTGTAGAAAGTTATTTGCCCATATAAATATGGGTTTAATTCTAGACTCTCGATTCTGTTCCACTGGTCTGTGTGTCTGTTTTTTTGTTTTTGTTTTTGTTTTTGTTGTTGTTGTTTTTTGCTAATACCATGCCATTTTGATTACTGTTGCTTTGTAGTATAATTTGTAGTCAGGCAGAGTGATGCCACCAGCTTCGTTCTCTTTTCTCAGAATGGCTTTGGCAATTCAAGGATTTTTCTGCTTCCATACAAATCTGATGATTTTTTGTTCTATTTCTTTAAAAATTGCCGATGGGATTTTGAAGGGAATTGCATTAAATCTGTATAATGCTTTAGGTAATATGGTCACTTTAACTATGTTGATTCTTCTAATTTAAGAACACGTAATATCTTTCCATTTATTTGTATTTTCTTTGATTTCTTTTAATATAGTCTTTTAGTTTTCATTATATAGGTCCTTCACATATTTTGTTAAATTTATTCCTAGGTATTTTATTCTTTTTGTTGCAATTGCAAAGGAATTATTTTTTCCACTTCTTTTTCTGACACTTCATAATTAGAGTATAGGAATGCTATAGATTTTTGAACGTTGATTTTTGTATCCAGAAGTTTTACTGTATTTGCTTACTGTTTCTATTAATGTTCTTGTGGCGTCTTTAGGGTTTTCTATATAGAGCATCATGTCATCCACAAATAGTGATAGTTTAACTTCTTTGTTTCCTATTTGGATGCCTTTCATAACTTTCTCTTTCCTGATTGCACTCACTAGGACCTCCAATGTTACATTGAATAACAGTGGCAATAGTGGATCAATTTTCCTTGTTCCTGATCTTAGAGGGAAAGTTTTTAGTTTTTCACCATTAAGTATAATGTTGGATGAGAGTTTGTCATCTATTACCTTTATTATGTTAAGTTACTTTCCTTATGCGGTGTATCACATGAATTGATTTGCCTCTGAGATGAAGCCCACTTGATCGTGGGGTATAATCTTTTTAATATGTTGCTGTATTTGGTTCGCTAGTATCTTATTTAGGATGTTTGCATCTGTGTTCATGAATGATATGGGTCTGTAGTTTGCGCTTTTCATGTTCTCCTTACCAGGTTTTGGTATCAGGGTAATATTGGCCTCATAAGATGAGTTGGGAAGTATTGCCTCCTCTTCAATTTTTAGAGGAGTTTGAGGAGAATAGATATTCAATCTTCTTTGAATGTTTGGTAGAATTCACTGGTGAAGCCATCTGGTCCTCAACTTTACTTTTTGGTAGGTTTTTGATGATTGTTTTAATTTCCATACTACTGATCAATCTATTTAAATTTTCCAGTTCTTCTTGATTCAGTCTAGAAAGGTTGTATTTTTCTAAGTACTGGTCCATTACTTCTAGGTTATTAAATTTGGTGTTATATAATTTTCATAGTATTCTTCTATGATCTTTTGTATTTCTGCAATAGCAGTTGTAACTTCTCCTCTTTCATCCCTGATTTTGTTTATTTGTGTCTTTTCTCTTTTTTCTTTAGTAAGTCTAGCCAGGGTTTTGTCAATTTTATTAACTTTATCAAAGAACCAAATCTTTGTTGAATTTAATTTTTCCATTGCTTTTTGTTTTCAATTGCATTTATCTCTGCTCTAATTTTGATTTTTCTTTTCTTTCTGCTAACTTTAAGCTTCATTTATTCTTTTTCTAGTTTTTTTCTGTTTTTTTTGTTTTTGTTTTTTGTTTTTTTTGTTTTGTTTTGTTTTGTTTTTTAAGATGAAGCATTAGCTTGGGTATTTGGGCTCATTCTTGTTCTTGGAGATAGGCCTGTAATGATATGGACTTTCCTCTAATGATCGCTTTTGCTGTGTCCCAAATGTTTTGATATGTTGTACTATCATTATCATTAATCTCTCTTTTTATTTCTTCTCTGACCCAGTTATTCTTCAGCAGCATGTTGGTTAATCCCCTTGTATTTGTGGTTATTCCTGTTTTCTTTTTGCAGTTGATATCCAGTTTCAAAGCATTATGATCAGAGACTATGTGTGGTATGATTTCAACCTTATATTTGTTGAGGCTATCTCTGTGTCCCAGTATGTGGTCGATTCTTGAGCGTGTTCCATGCGCACTAGAGAAGAATGTACAAGCAACTGTTTTGGGATGGAAGGCTCTGTAAATGTCAATTATGTCCAGTTGGTCTAATGTGCTATTTAAGGATCTTATTTCCATATTGATTTTCTGTTTGGATGATCTGTCCATATCCGACAGTGGGATATTTAGGTCTTCTACTATGATAGTGTTTTGGTCTGTTTCTCCCTTTAGTTTTGTTAAAATTTGCTTTACATATTTCAGGTCTCCCTGATTGGAAGCATTGATGTTAATAAGTGTTATGTCTTCTTGGTGTATGATTCCCTTTATCATTATGAAGTGTCCATCAGTATCTTTCTTTACCTTTTTTATTTTGAAGTTTCTTTTATCTGATATTAGTACCACTACTGCTATTTTTCTCTGAATGCCATTTGCTTGAAACATCATTTTCCACCCTTTCACTTTGAGTGTATATTTGTCTTTGGAGCTGAGATGTGTCTCTGGAGGCAGCATAGGGTTGGGTTTTGTTTTTTGATCCATTCTGCAACTCTGTGCCTTTTTATTGGTGAGTTCAGTCCATTTACATTTAAGGTCATTATTGAAATATGAGGTCTTCTTATAGCCATTTTATCTTTTGCTTTCTGTAGCTCGGTGCTTCCATTGTTTCCTTTGTCCGGTGTGTGTGTGTGTGTGTGTGTGTGTGTGTGTGTGTGTGTGTGTGTGTGTGTGTGTGTTTGGCTGGAGTTTCATGAGTTTCACCTCTGTTTCTTCCTGTTTTATGTTATATACTTTAGTTCTGAATATTTAGTGTATGGTTACCATTATAAAATATGTAATGGATAATTGTATATATACAGTCTTCCATTATCTTCTACATGTGCCTTATCTCTATTCCCCTTTGTGAATTTGGATCTTTGAATACTCCCCTTTATAGTCATTGTTGTCTCCATTTGTCTCCAGGTATGCTGCACTTTCATTACTATTTTGCTATATCAGTTATCTTCTTATTGTTTAAGCTTATTCTTAGTAAAAATTATATTTCTCTGCTTCCATTTGCCTGATAGTCACCTTACTCCTAAATATATATGTATATATAGTCTTTTTGTTTTAGTTGAGCTGACCCCTTTCAGTATTTCTTGTAATGCAGGCCTTGTAGTGGATAATTCTCTCATTTTTTGAATGTCTAGAAAGGTCTTTATTTCTCTTTCATATCTAAAGGAGAGGATAGCTGGATACATTATTTTAGCTTGGTAGTTCCTTTCACTTAATAGTTTAAATATTTGATCCCACTCCTTTCTGACTTGTAAGGTTTGTTCTGAGAAGTCTGACGATAATCTAATGGGTTTTCCTTTATATATTACCATTTTCTTCTCCCTGGCTGCCCTGAGAATTCTGTCTTTGTTGTTGATTTTTGATCATTTTAATACAATATGTCTTGATGAAGGCCTTTTTGGGTTGAGATAATTGGGTGTTTGTTGACTTCTTGAATTCCAAGCTCCAGCTCATTCCTTAGAGTTGGGAAATTCTCGTCAACTATTTGTCTGAAAATGCTTTCTAGTCCCTGCTCTTTTTCCTCGCCTTTGATAATGCCCATTATTTATGTTTCCTCTCCTGATGGTGTTAGCTAGTTCTTGTATTTCTCTTTCATTATTTTTCATTCTTCGGTTTCTGTCTTCTTCCTTCTGATTTATTTCTAGATTTCTGTCTTCAATATCACTGATCCTTTCCTCCATTTGGTCGACTCTATTTCCCAAGCTTGCTATTTCATTTTTCAACCCCTTTAGTGTGTTTTTTATCTCCAGAATATCTATTCTGTTCTTTTTGAGGGTTTCGATCTCCTTCCTAAGAACTCATTCTGCTCATCTAGTTGCTTTCTTCAATTCCTGAAATTGTTGTTATGTTTGTTTCAGAACTCACTGTTTTTTCAGAGGTACTAACCTGAATTATCTGTCATTTAAGTAGCATATTTCTATGTTTGTAAACTTATTTTCTGGAGATTTTTCTCTTTCTTTCTGAGATGTCCTTTCATCTTGGTTGTTCATGGTGTTTAATGGACTATTTCTGTTCCTGGGCATTAATGGAAGCATATTCTGCTTTTTTTCCAGAAAGAAGATTTATTATATAAAGGTCTCTTCTTAGCCTGTTGCAATAAAGGTGCTTCTCTTTTGGTTTCTGGTAGGTGGCGTCTAAGCTTCTTGGATCCCTGGTTTATGTAAAGCATTAATAATGCCTTTTTTTTCCCTTGTAGATGTTTAATCATGCTTGCTACCTTCAGTCTCAGTCCCTGTCAGTGTTAGCTACAGTTTCGGTAGCATTTTCTTAGATTCCCCTGGGGCTCTGCGGTGTTTGGTCTCAGAGGATATGTGGAGAGGGTCCCTCTAGGTTGGGGGTTGTGGCCTATGGCCTAGCATCAGTGTTGCAACTGTGGCTGGTAAAAATCAACTGTTGTTTCTCTGTAGTCTTGCTTCTCTGCTCTCTGCCCCGATGACTGGGCCCTGGCACCAGCTGCATGGACTCACAGCTCTCCCAGTCATGGTTGTTCAGGGAACTCAGCGCACCTTCTCCCATCTGCCTCTTCCTATAGGGAGCTCCTGCAGCTGCAAGAGGCAGCTTCTTTATTTCTCCCAGTCTACCGCTTGACACCTGGGGTTCTGACCTATGGTAGCTCTTATGCGCAGATCCTATGCTCAGACATGCTGGTGTGCAGTTTGGGTGTTTTTTGTTGTTGTTGTTGTTGAGTTTTAGATGTTCAGCTTATTGTTGTTTCAAGGGGGAGAGATCTTGGAAGTCTCTCACTCTACCATGTTTCTCCAATCTCTCTGTGTAAGTCTTCTTCAACCCTCTGTATCTGGGTCTGGAGAATCAGTGTCTCTTCATTAGTGTGTAGATATTGAACTGTTAATGATTGTGTCACCGCCCATCTCCATCAACAGGTAAAATAAGTCTACTTTTGAGAGGACAGCAAAACTGCTTCACTTCCTTCACTTTTTTCTGCATCGACTTTCCTGCTCTCTGTCACAAGATAGTCTATAGGTGTCATCATCATTTTAATATCACACAGATCATTGCATAGGATTTTTACAGTGATGACATTATGCTAACTGGAGCTGATGAACAGAAAACAGAAGACATTCTAAATACCTCAGCAAGACACATGCATGCGAGAACATGAGAGGTAAACCTCATCAAACTTAGGGGCCTACCTCATTAGTGAAGTTATTAGAGGACCAGTGGCCTGACATAAGTTGTTGCACCTTTGTAATACTCATGACCAAGAAAAGGGCACAGCACTTTATAGGCTTCTTTGGATTTTTAGAAAACAGATATCAGACTCAGATTTGGTATCCCAACTCATTTATTAGGTAAACTATAATACTGCCATTTTTGAGTGAGGCCAGAAGCAAGAGAATGTTTTGCAGCAGAGCCAGGTTGTAATAAAAACTGAACTACTGCTTGGTTGTTATGACTCAGCAGACCCAAATATTAGAATTGTCAAAGTATCTTTGGCACACAGAAATGCTGTGTGTGTAGCCTCTGACAATTGGAGAATTGATATACAGACCCTTAGATTTTTTGAGTAAGGCATGCCCTTTTTTGTCAGAAACTCTCTATTGGATACGCAACTACTGGCTTGCTACTGTGCTCTAGTAGAGGCTGAATACTGGATTATGGAATACCATATAACTATTTAACCTGAATTTCCCATCATGAAGTTTGTGTTGTTAATACATCAAATCATAAAATTGGATATATATACATATACATATGTATATGTATATGTATATATATATATATCAGTATTTCATTGTAAAATTAAAAGTTTATAGAATAGAGCTGAATAAGTATGGAAGTCATTAGTAAACTAATGAAGTTTACTAATGGCTCAGACTTCCATTGTACATGCTTCCCTGCTTTTCTCTCAGCTGTCATAGTTTCCTATGACTATTTAACAGGAAAAAAAATGAATAGAACTGGTTTACATATAGAGCTGCATGGTTTGCTATAACCATCCAGAAATGGATGTATTGTGCATTACTGCCTCACTCAGGGTTAGCCCAGAAACCCAATAGTGAAAGAACACTACTGGTCAGAACTCCAAGTGGTAACTTGAAGAAGAAATGGCCTAGAATGTGGATCTATTCATGGACAATAGTTAATAACTTGACTAACTTGTTAGGGGCTTGAAAAGAGCAGTGTTAGAAGACTGGTGCCTAAGAAGTATGGAGAAGAGATATATAGATGGAACTCTAAGTGTAGGCACAGAGTATAAGATGTTTCTGTCCTATTTAAATGACCACCAGAATATATTCACTTTAGAGAAGGCTCTCAATACACAACCAGGCAAGGTGTAATAGATTGCAAAATGACCACAAATTATTCCCATTCCTAAAAGCATGTCTTTTGGCAATGTGACTTTGACACTCTTCTCATCAAGAGGTGAAGCCACTCTTACTCCACTCTTTGAATTGAGGCTTGCGCATGTGACTTGCTTTGGTTAGCAGTGCTTTAACAAATGTGATGCATTCAAAGTGCTTATGGGGACCACCTTCTTACACCATATGCAAGAAAAAACTCAAAGTGAATTAAAAACTTAAATGTAAGACCCGAACCATAAAACTCATAGAAGAAAACATAAGCAGTAAACTCTGACATTGCTATTAGTAATATTTCTTCTGCTATATCTTCTTGGGCAAGGGAAATAAAAGAAAAACTAAACAAATAGGAATACCACCAACTAAAAGATTTTACATAGCAAAAGAAAGCATCAACGAAACAAAAAGACAACCTACTGAATGGGAGAAGATATTTGCCTATGATATATTTGATAAGGGGTTAACATCCAAAATTTATAAAGAGCTCATACAACTGATCTCCAAAAAAGTAAACAATTCAATTAAAAAATAGGCAGAATATCTAAATAGGCATTTTTTCCAAATAAGGTATACAGACATATGAAAATGCTCAATGTCACTAATAATAAGAGAAATGCCAATTAAGAGCACAATGAGATATCACTTCATATCTGTCAGAATGCTATAATTAATAAATTAAAAAAAAACAATAAGTGTTGGTAAGGACGTGGAGAAAAGGGAACCCTTGTGCACTATTGGTGGGATTGCAAATTGATACATTTGCTATGGAAAACAGTTTGGAAGTTCCTCAAAAATTAAAAATGGAATTACCTTATTTGGATTTCTGGGTATTTATTCAAAGAAAATCAAAACACTAATTCAAAAAGATATATGGACGAGTTGGAGAAAGATGACAGACTAGGTAAAAGCAGGTTCACCTTCTTCCAGGTCCGCATTGAAATTACAAAAAAATTATAAAATAATCAGCGTGGAGAATCACCTGAAGTCCAGCTGATCATATAACATACATCTGATAACATAAAGAAAGAGCGGCCTCGAAGCCAGTAGGAGGGGCAAAATCGCAAATCGGGTTGGAACCACACCTGTGGATGATAGGGGAACACCGGGAGGAATAGCAAGGCTGCAGAGGCTCCCCTGAAATAGAGGGGGGTCCTGGCCTCATTTAGGGACTCCTCAGCCCAGAGAAGAGGAGTTTCCAAAAACTCTGACTGTAAAAACCAGAGGAGATTCCAGCCGTCTGGGAGAGATAGAAGCAGACTGAAACCCTAGATGCCACTTTGAAGGGCCTGCACACAGGCTCTCTCACCTGCAATTGCCCAGCACACTTGTGGTGAGTCAGAGGCTCATGGAAGTTTCATACTGGGAAAGACTGAATTACCTGGCACCAGAAGGAGGGCTGGACGGGCAGCCACCATTGTGCTTTAGTCGGGCCTCACTACAGGGCAATCTACAGACCAGACCAGCTCGAATGTGCAGACCTCTCCCACACAGGGCCATTAGGAAGCTCTGGACTGAGGAGATCAGCCTGCCCCACCCAAACATCAGATTGCCCAGGGCTTTTGTTGCTGGATGGCTGCCACTCCCTGCATCCATTCAGGGACAAACATTTGCAGCTGGCAGCCATTGCTGTGAGCACACATTTTGGACACAGTTTCAGGCAAATCACTGCTGTCAACACCAACTTGGGCAGAACTACGGGATCTGTGGGCAAGTCCCAGACAGCAGCTGGTCTTGCTGTGATCTGGGACTTTTGTGTGAACGCAATAATGGTTACCACAGTTGCAGCAGGACTGAGACTGTATTGATCTGATGGCCAGAGTCTCCCTTTGACTAAGCCCTACTCGAACTAAAAATTGCCTGAGGTGGCCGATTGGCAGTGAACCACCACTGCCCTGCCCCTCCCTCCAGAGTATCCAATCTGCCCAGGCAACAAACTGGCTAGCACAAGGTGGGCACTTCAGAGAAATTAGTTGCAGGCAGACCTCTGCTGCCTGCAAGCACCGCAGTGTCATATGGGGAGACCGCAGGGTCTATGAGACCATCCCAGATGACAGCTGATCTCACTGATTAGTGACTACAGCAGGAATGCCCGGGCACAGAAGTTGCAGCAAAACTGAGACTATATTGGCCTGATGGCCCATGTCTCCTTGAGATCCCACTTCACCCAAGCCACAGAGTGCTGCCCACTGACAGGCAGCCTCCGCTGCCCTGCTTGGCTCTAGGTTGCACATTCTGTGCAGGTAACATACTTTGGCTAGCACTGTGAGTGCATTTTGGGGGAAAAAATTGTGGGCAGATCACTGCTGCCTGTACAAGCTGTAATATCTCTTGGGGAGATCACAGAGGACCGTGAAATCACCACAGAAAGCAGTTTGTCTTCCTGTGATCTATGACTACTGCAGGAATGTGCAAAAACCTAAATAGCAGAAAACTGAGGCTACTGTCTTGATGGCCTTTGACTCCCTCAGATCCTGCCCCATCCAATACACAAATGCCCATGGCACATTGACAGGTAGCTGGGTGGCGCATTCTGCATAGTCAACAGATATCAGCCAGCAAAGTGAGCAATGTTCAGGGAATACAGTGATGGGAAGATCACTGCTGCCAACACGAGATACAGTATCGCTCGGGCAAATTGCAGGGGTTTTGTGGGCTCATCACAAACAAAAGTAGGTCACGCAGTGATATCTGACTTTGGCGGGTGCCTGCAGTCCCAGAGTTGGCAGCAAATATGGTGCTGTGTAGACCTGATGTCCCCATGCCTCACTGAGAAGACACATCACCTAACCCACCAATTACCTGTGGTAAGCCTACTCCCAGGCAACCCAGTCCTGGCCTGTGCTTACCTTCAGTCATGAATTGAACAGCAAACAATAGTACTCAGTTCATGCGGCCCATGCAAAGCCCATTCATCTGGGAGAGGCATTTGGTGATGTGCCACAAACTCACACCCACGAACTTCTGTAATTCTTAAAGAGCTTGGCTGTTTGCACGCCCGAGTTGTGCAGCAGCTTACCTTGTTACAGTTGGAAACCTGTACAGGGAACCACAGAGAAAGCACTAGTGTATAAACTGACACTGAAGTGGCAGGGGGAAATTTACTCAACAGATCCAGGAAAAACCTGGAGTCCCTACACTATCCAACACACATATCACCCAGAGGATCTTCCAGTTTCAGAGAATTATGGGCAACTGTCAGGTGGTGTCACGCTTTGAGGAGCACTGGTCCCTCTGCTAAACTGCCCTAGGTCAGGGACAGGGGATAACCTGACCTCTGCCTGCAGCGTTGTCTCTTCCATTTACCTATAGACACTGCAAAGGCAACAATCATCTGCAGATCACTTTGTAGCTCTGAGCCAAGTAGCCATGAGCAATCAAAAGCAGCAGCTGACCTTGGCGTACTGGGGAGCCTCTCCCAAGGGGCCACACAACTAATGCATCCGAAAGCTGGCAGTAGACCACAGGAGAGCAAATCCTGACTAGCCCCATTAGCGGTAAACAAAAAGGGTGGTTGCAACAAGTAAGCAAGCCTGCTAGAGCAAATCCCACTCAATGGGGTCAGCCCCAACACAGCAACTCTTACGTGTAGGTGTAGTCAATTCCCACAATTAGTCAGCCTGAGCATTAATCCCATCCACTGATGTACTAAAAACAATAACGCTTTGGCGACAACAGAAGATCACCCACACAAAGATCAAATCCAGAGCCCCTGGCATAGGGGATCAGAGAGAGTGCACCACTGGGCCACACAGGACACCTTCCACATTAGGCCATCTGGCCAAGGCCAAGGGACGAAACAAATACTTCTGACACATGGAAATGAACAAAGAGAGGCTAATAAAATGAGAAAACAAAGAAACATGCCACATATGCAATAACAGGAGAAAACTTCAGAAAAAAAAAAAAGCTAAACGAAATGGAGGCAAGCAACCTACCAGAGACAGAGTTCAAAATAATGGTTATAAGGGCGCTCAATGAACTTAGAGGGGAGAATGGATGAGCACAACGAGAACCTCAACAAAGTGATAATAAGCATAAAAAAGGACATAGAAAGTGTAGAAAAGAACCAGACAGAATGAAGAATACAATAACTGAAATAAAGAATACACTAGAAGGATTCAACAGTAGACTGGACAAAGCAGAAAATTGAATGAGCAAGGTGGAAGACAAGGTAGCAGAATACACCCAATTAGAACCAAAAAAAAAAAATAGAATTTTTAAAAATGACGCTAGTTTAAGAGACCTCTGAGATAATGTGAAGCTTAACAATATCTGGATCATAGAAGTACCCAAAGGAGAAGAGAGAGAGCAAGGGATTGAGAATCTATTTGAAGAAATAATAACAGAAAACTTCCCTAACCTGGCAAAAGAATTAGACATACAAGTTCGGGAAGCACAAAGAGTCCTAAACAAGAGGAATTCAAACAGACCCACACCAAGACAGATCATAACAAAGATGCCAAAGGTCAAAGACAAAAAGAGAATCTTAAAGGCAGCAAGAAAAGGCAGCTAGCAACTTATAAGGGTACCCCATAAGAATGTCTGCTGCTTTTTCAGTGGAAACTTTGCAGGTGAGAAGGGACTGGCAAGAAATATTCGAAGTTATGAAAAACAAGTATCTACAACCACAAACACACTAAACAGCAAGGCTTTCGATTAAAACGGAAGGTGAGATGAAGTGCTTCCCAGACAGGAAAAACTTAAGGAATTCATCACCAGCAAGCCAGTATTACAAGAAACATTAAAGGGACCTCAGTAAAAAAGAAAAGGGGTAAAAAAGTAAATAGAGAAAACAAATAGGAATAATAAAATGGCAGTAACTATGTACCTATCAGTAATCACTTTAAATGTAAGTGGATTAAATGCTCCAATCAATAGGGTAACCGAAAGGATGAAAAAAAAAAAATCCAAGACAATTGCATATGCTGTCTACAAGAAACCCACTTCAGATCAAATGAAACACACAGAAAGTAAAGGGATGGAAAAAGATATTTCACGCAAATGGAAATAAAAACAAAAAACCTGGGTTTGCAATACTTATATCAGATAAAATAGACTTAAAACAAAGACTATAATAAGA